>NC_091977.1:15217131-15391526 GCF_044704955.1 Pristiophorus japonicus | reverse complement strand
GATGAATGGGAGGGGGGGCGGGGGCTGAACGGGAGGGAGGCCCGAGTCCCAATCTTCGCCCGGGGAGCCCATTCTGCCAAGGCTAGGGCCGGTGTGCTTCAGGCTCCTCCCATGCAGCCTCAGGGGAGAGGAACTACTGCACATGCGCGCACACTCTAGCATGTATGTAGAGGTCCCAGCACTGTTTTCAGTACCGGGACCTGGCTCCGCTCCCGACCCCTCGTGCTGCGCCACGCCGAGCACGAAGACGTCCTGAGGAGACCGGAGAATCACAAAGGTACGTTCTCGCTGCCCTTTTTATTCCAGAAAGATAAGGTGAGCCTTTTTTTTAAAACATAGGGCGGAAAATTGGGCCCATTCTCTCTGCATCTGCTCTTTAACAAAACCTTTTATAATTTTAAAGACCTCTATTAGGTAACCCCTCAGCCTCCCCCCGCCCCCGCCTCCCCCCCCCCCACCAAGAGAAGAGAGACCCAGCCTGTTCATCCTTCCCCGATATGTCTACCCTCGCACTTCCGGTATCACCATGTAAATCTTCTGAGCATCTCTCCAGTCCGTCTATATCCTTTTTTTTTTAAACAGAACAACCAGAACTGTTGGCAGTACGCCAAGTGTGGTCTAACCAAGGTTCAATACAGGATTAGTGTTACTTCTCTACTTTTCAATTCTATCCTTCTAAAAATAAACCCTCGTGCTTGGTTTGCTTTAGTGATTTGTGTATTTGTACTCAGAGATCCCTGCCCCTAGACTGGCACCTCCCTATTCTTCCTACCAAAAATCTAATACCTCACATTTATCTGTGCTGAACTTCATTTGCTAATTATATGGCCATTCTGCAAGTTTAATTGTCCTCCTATAATTTGATGCTGTTTTCCTCAGTATTGACTCTCACCCCCAATTTAGTGTAATTCGCAAAATTAGAAATTGTGTTTTTGATTCCAATATCTAAATCGTTGATACAAGTGGTGAACAACTGTGGTCCCTGCACTGATTCTTGTAGAACATCACAACCCACCTTC
Source organism: Pristiophorus japonicus (assembly GCF_044704955.1). Taxonomy (NCBI): domain Eukaryota; kingdom Metazoa; phylum Chordata; class Chondrichthyes; family Pristiophoridae; genus Pristiophorus; species Pristiophorus japonicus. Next base: position 15,390,507 of record NC_091977.1, on the reverse strand, counting down.
TGCCACTGTGAATAGCTACCTTTTGGTTATCCTTATTTACTTTCTGCTTTCTGTCTTGAAGCCAGCTCGCGATTCATTCTGCTACTTGTCCTGACTCCACATTCCATGACCTTGTCCATCGAAGGCCTTTTGAAAATCTAGATAAATTACATTGACTGCATTATCCTTATCTACTCTCTGTTACCTCTTCGAAAAATTAAGTGAGGCAAGACTTTCACTTTTGAAATTCATGCTGACTATTCATTGATTAGTGTCTCCCTGACAACGGAGGCAGCACGAGCTTGGAGCAGCTGGAGGGAGATTTAAACATCGGCGTCTCGCTGACAATGGAGGCAGTGCGAGCCTGGAGCAGCTGGAGGGAGATTTAACCATCAACATCTCCCTGACAACAGAAGCAGCACGAGCCTGGAACAGCTGGAGGGAAATTTAAACATCATCATCTTGCTGACAACGGAGGCAGCTCCAGCCTGCAGCTATTACAGGTCCTATCAAGAGGACAAAATGAGAAATAAAAAGTAATAAAATTATGACATCACAAGGATGGAGAACAGTGATTGGTTCTTCCAGATTAATTGAATCACTGGACAGGGAATGAATCTCAAAGACAGCTGATAACTGATTTAATTTGCTTCAGTTGCTGATTTTCTCATTTTAACAACAGAGAAAGGGAGCTAGTCAAAATAAACTGGAAAGTCTGGCAGACAAGACAAGAGGACAAACATGGTAAACTTTCACAAGGATGATCATGGAGCAAAGAAGGCTGCGCATAAGCTGAAATTCCTTGGATGAGTAGATTTAAGTTAAATTAAAATGAGCATTAATAAAGAGACACACAACAAAGTGAGGGGCTTATCATACAAAATAAAATCGAGTGAAGTATAGAAAATAGAGTTGAAATTAAAAAAGATTAGAAAGGAGGCATGAAGGATTGGTAGCTAATAAAATAAACTAGAACGAGATTATTAAAAAAAAAATGAGGAATAGTTTACAGAGTTAGGGCAACTCCGTTTCTCTCTCCACAGATGCTGCCTGGCCTGCTGAGTGTTTCCCAACATTTTCTGTTTTTATTTCAGATTTCCAACAATCACAGTTTTTTTTTTATTTTGCTTTTATTTATGTTTCTAATTGAATGGAGGAGCAGACTAGATGGGCTGAATGGCCTCGCCCTGTCCTTGTGTTCCTGAAGGGTAGAATGGATCAGAAATGAAAAGGCAAATCTTTCACATGGAGAATGAAGGAATGGTTGAGTACTATGGCTCAGCTTTCAGAGAACAGAACTTGCATTTATTGTGCAGGATGTTGCAAAGTGCTAACAAACATAGAAACATAGAAAATAGGTGCAGGAGCAGGCCATTCAGCCCTTCTAGCCTGCACCGCCATTCAATGAGTTCATGGCTGAACATGAAACTTCAGTACCCCCTTCCTGCTTTCTCGCCATAACCCTTGATCCCCCGAGTAGTAAGGACTTCATCTAACTCCCTTTTGAATATATTTAGTGAATTGGCCTCAACTACTTTCTGTGGTAGAGAATTCCACAGGTTCACCACTCTCTGGGTGAAGAAGTTTCTCCTCATCTCGGTCCTAAATGGCTTACCCCTTATTCTCAGACTGTGACCCCTGGTTCTGGACTTCCCCAACATTGGGAACATTCTTTCTGCATCTAACCTGTCTAAACCCGTCAGAATTTTAAACGTTTCTATGAGGTCCCCTCTCATTCTTCTGAACTCCAGTGAATACAAGCCCAGTTGATCCAATCTTTCTTGATATGTCAGTCCCGCCATCCCGGGAATCAGTCTGGTGAACCTTCGCTGCACTCCCTCAATAGCAAGAATGTCCTTCCTCAAGTTAGGAGACCAAAACTGTACACAATACTCCAGGTGTGGCCTCACCAATGCCCTGCACAACTGTAGCAACACCTCCCTGCCCCTGTATTCAAATCCCCTCGCTATGAAGGCCAACATGCCATTTGCTTTCTTAACCGCCTGCTGTACCTGCATGCTAACCTTCAATGACTGATGTACCATGACACCCAGGTCTCGTTGCACCTTCCCTTTTCCTAATCTGTCACCATTCAGATAATAGTCTGTCTCTCTGTTTTTACCACCAAAGTGGATAACCTCACATTTATCCACATTATACTTCATCTGCCATGCATTTGCCCACTCACCTAACCTATCCAAGTCACTCTGCAGCCTAATAGCATCCTCCTCGCAGCTCACACTGCCACCCAACTTAGTATCATCCGCAAATTTGGAGATACTGCATTTAATCCCCTCGTCTAAATCATTAATGTACAATGTAAACAGCTGGGGCCCCAGCACAGAACCTTGCGGCACTCCACTAGTCACTGCCTGCCATTCTGAAAAGTACCCGTTTACTCCTACTCTTTGCTTCCTGTCTGACAACCAGTTCTCAATCCACGTCAGCACACTACCCCCAATCCCATGTGCTTTAACTTTGCACATTAATCTCTTGTGTGGGACCTTGTCGAAAGCCTTCTGAAAGTCCAAATATACCACATCAACTGGTTCTCCTTTGTCCACTTTACTGGAAACATCCTCAAAAAATTCCAGAAGATTTGTCAAGCATGATTCCCCTTTCACAAATCCATGCTGACTTGGACCTATCATGTCACCATTTTCCAGATGCACTGCTATGACATCCTTAATAATTGATTCCATCATTTTACCCACTACTGAGGTCAGGCTGACCGGTCTATAATTCCCTGTTTTCTCTCTCCCTCCTTTTTTAAAAAGTGGGGTTACATTGGCTACCCTCCACTCCATAGGAACTGATCCAGAGTCAATGGAATGTTGGAAAATGACTGTCAATGCATCCGCTATTTCCAAGGCCACCTCCTTAAGTACTCTAGGATGCAGTCCATCAGGCCCTGGGGATTTATCGGCCTTCAATCCCATCAATTTCCCCAACACAATTTCCCAACTAATAAAGATTTCCCTCAGTTCCCCCTCCTTACTAGACCCTCTGACCCCTTTTATATCCGGAAGGTTGTTTGTATCCTCCTTAGTGAATACCGAACCAAAGTACTTGTTCAATTGGTCTGCCATTTCTTTGTTCCCCGTTATGACTTCCCCTGATTCTGACTGCAGGGGACCTACGTTTGTCTTCACCAACCTTTTTCTCTTTACATACCTATAGAAACTTTTGCAATCCGCCTTAATGTTCCCTGCAAGCTTCTTCTCGTACTCCATTTTCCCTGTCCTAATCAAACCCTTTGTCCTCCTCTGCTGAGTTCTAAATTTCTCCCAGTCCCCAGGTTCGCTGCTATTTCTGGCCAATTTGTATGCCACTTCCTTGGCTTTAATACTATCCCTGATTTCCCTAGATAGCCACGGTTGAGCCACCTTCCCCTTTTTATTTTTACGCCAGACAGGAATGTACAATTGTTGTAATTCATCCATGCGGTCTCTAAATGTCTGCCATTGCCCATCCACAGTCAACCCCCTAAGTATCATTCGCCAATCTATCCTAGCCAATTCACGCCTCATACCTTCAAAGTTACCCTTCTTTAAGTTCTGGACCATGGTCTCTGAAATTACTGTTTCATTCTCCATCCTAATGCAGAATTCCACCATATTATGGTCACTCTTCCCCAAGGGGCCTCGCACAATGAGATTGCTAATTAATCCTCTCTCATTACACAACACCCAGTCTAAGATGGCCTCCCCCCTAGTTGGTTCCTCAACATATTGGTCTAAAAAACCATCCCTTATGCACTCCAGGAAATCCTCCTCCACCGTATTGCTTCCAGTTTGGCTAGCCCAATCTATGTGCATATTAAAGTCACCCATTATAACTGCTACACCTTTATTGCATGCACCCCTAATTTCCTGTTTGATGCCCTCCCCAACATCCCTATTACTGTTTGGAGGTCTGTACACAACTCCTACTAACGTTTTTTGCCCTTTGGTGTTCTGCAGCTCTACCCATATAGATTCCACATCATCCAAGCTAATGTCTTTCCTAACTATTGCATTAATCTCCTCTTTAACCAGCAATGCTACCCCACCTCCTTTTCCTTTTATTCTATCCTTCCTGAATGTTGAATACCCCTGAATGTTGAGTTCCCAGCCCTGATCATCCTGGAGCCACGTCTCCGTAATCCCAATCACATCATATTTGTTAACATCTATTTGCACAATTAATTCATCCACCTTATTGCGGATACTCCTTGCATTAAGACACAAAGCCTTCAGGCTTGTTTTATTAACACCCTTTGTCCTTTTAGAATTTTGCTGTACAGTGGCCCTTTTTGTTCTTTGCCTTGGGTTTCTCTGCCCTCCACTTTTCCTCATCTCCTTTCTGTCTTTTGCTTTTGTCTCCTTTTTGTTTCCCTCTGTCTCCCTGCATTGGTTCCCATCCCCCTGCCATATTAGTTTAAATCCTCCCCAACAGCACTAGCAAACACTCCCCCTAGGAAATTGGTTCCGGTCCTGCCCAGGTGCAGACCGTCCGGTTTGTACTGGTCCCACCTCCCCCAGAACCGGTCCCAATGCCCCAGGAATTTGAATCCCTCCCTGCTGCACCACTGCTCAAGCCACGTATTCATCTGCGCTATCCTGCGATTCCTACTCTGACTATCACGTGGCACTGGTAGCAATCCCGAGATTACTACTTTTGAGGTCCTACTTTTTAATTTAGCTCCTAGCTCTTTAAAATCGTTTCGTAGGACCTCATCCCTTTTTTTACCTATGTCGTTGGTACCAATGTGCACCACGACAACTGGCTGTTCTCCCTCCCATTTCAGAATGTCCTGCACCCGCTCCGAGACATCCTTGACCCTTGCACCAGGGAGGCAACATACCATCCTGAAGTCTCGGTTGCGGCCGCAGAAACGCCTATCTATTCCCCTCACAATTGAATCCCCTATCACTATCGCTCTCCCACTCTTTTTCTTGCCCTCCTGTGCAGCAGAGCCAGCCACGGTGCCATGAACTTGGCTGCTGCTGCCCTCCCCTGATGAGTCATTCCCCTCAACAGTACCCAAAGCGGTGTATCTGTTTTTGCTTACCTGCAATTTTGTCAACAAATGTGGCAGCCAATCTGTACACATATCAAACGGACAAATGACCAGATGATCTGTTTTGTGATAATGTTGGTTGGAGGATCAACATTGGCCAGGACAACAGGAGAACAAAACTAGGGATTGTGGTTAATGCTGCAGAGCACTGCAAGTGACTTCAGCAGAACAGAGGCTGATTAGCAAACTGGGCAGATCGATGGCATATGAGGTGACACACTTTGGGAAGCAGCATAAGAAGCCATAAACAGAACATGGCAGAAGTGTTTAGGAGCATAAAAACTTAGGGGTTCAGAAACACAAATGTTTAAGTGGAAAGGCAAATTGAGAAAGTTGCAAAAAGAAATACAAGGTCCTAAGATTTGTAAAGAGGGTCATAGAGTGCAAAAGCAAAGCGATAATGCTAAATCTGTCAAATCATCGGTTGGGCTGCGGTGAGAATGTTTTGTCCATTTTTGGGTGCCCTACTTTAGGAAGGATGTTAATGCCATGGAGAGACTGCAGAAGAGATTCACTGAGATGATCCCAGGAATGAGATTTAATTATGAGGAAAGACTAGAGAAACTGGAGCTCTTTTTTCACTAGAATAGAGAAGTTTAAGAGGACATCTAATAGGTAGTGTTCAGAATTAGGAAGCTTTTTAATCAAATAGATGGTGGGAAATTATTTCTACTTGTCAGTAAGTTACCAACTGTAGGGATTTGAGGATTCTTTTGTGCAGAGGTTGTTGGGACATGGAACGCTTTACCAGAAACATGGGTGAAAGCAGAATCTACAATACCTTAGAAGAGAGAAATTGATCAGTATTTTAAAAAGAAAAATATGGGGAATGGGCAGGCAAATGGGACTAAATGGATAGTTCCATCAGGGAACTGGCACAAGTGAACAACCTCCTTCTGTGTTACAAAATTCTATGATTGTATGAAGTCCCATTCCACACCCGAACGAGCACTAAGCTAAAGAAGACAATTTTAACCACTCAAATATTTGAAACTAATCCCACGTTTTCGGGTCACTATCCAAGTCAACAGTATCGCGACAATTTGACATTTCAGTATCATACACTTTTGGAAAGTAAAGAGATAAATGTCACGTTTGGGCGGAGGCTGGGGGATGGGATGCGGCTGATCACGAGGCTCCGGATATCATGGACGTGCCTGGCAGGCCTGGAGGACCTGCTGGTCTTTTCCTGCCGGTCGTTGTTTGGGAATGTCTCGAGGCATACATATCTTTGCCCCCGCGCGCAGAGTTATGGCAACGGCTTGTTTTTGCAACTTACCAGCGTGACAAGGAAGGTGCTGATTGTGCGAGCAGCTTGACAGAGTGCGCTGTATTCCTCCAGGAGGAGCGAGATGAACTGATGAGCCTGCGGCGGGCCCTGCACCACAGTTGTGACTTTGGATCCCAGTGACAGATGTCGCAGTAAGCGTACCTTCATTTCTAGAACATATTCCCTGGCCTGCTGCTCTAAGCGTTGGTACAGCTGGTATGGGTCCCGTTCACATAGCCTAAGGCCGAAGGAACAAAAAAAAAACAGTAACGCACATTAATGATTTATTACAAGTCTTGATTTTTTTCATTAAAAAAAATTGTACCTCTGTATAAAAATAATTAAGCAAACCCAGGGAACATTAGAAATAAGGTACTGGAGTTAGAGAGCAAGAGGAGAGCTGGTGAGCCCCGAGACATGCTGCATCCCATTCACTACATGTATGAGGCCAAGTTTTAGTTCATCAGGTACTGCTAATGCAAGTTGCCTTTTGCTGCAAGTATAAACGTATTTTGTTTTGTATCATTTAATGTAGTTGGCTAGGTTAGAAGAACTTTGCGTTAAACAAATGGGGCTTAACAGAGCAAACTATTCAAAATCGAGCTAACCGTGCAACTGGAGAACAGCAGGAAAGCACATCCAGAAACATGCTCGAGCCTGAGGGGAGACAACATGGAAAGAGGAAAGACTAGTCTTGCGATTCAACCAATACTACCATGAGATTCTCGATTTATTAACTTTTGTATCCTAAGTTTATAACTAAATGAGATACATGTATGCGCAACACTTGGATGTGTGTGCAGGTAAAGTGTTGGCAGAGTGCACCCGAATTGCAACCCCCCTTCCTGCAGAATATTGTCGATGGAAATAAATTCTACAGCTCCTCCTCATGTTGGGAAACTATCCAGTGAGGAACCGGGACGACAAGCCAGGCTACTGCTGCTCTGGGGTAGAATGCGTTCTCGTACAAAGCTGCACAGCCCGTCAGGTTTTATTTGCAAACTTTAAAATAACCTTTCCTGGAAGCTGATTGTTCTGTGCTAAACTTCATTTTTCATAAAGCACTGTACCCTTCGTTCAAAACCAAGTCCAACCACATTTCTAAAAGGTGGCCAATTTGCCACGGTTTTTCTACTTTTACGTGCTTCCATTTTGACCTGCCCGACCCTCGGCTATTCACCTTCTCTGCCTCGTGTAAATGTCTTCCATTTCTTACATCAGGTAAAATTCAACGTGGAAAAGTGATACATTTTGATATGAAGAATGAAGAGTTAAAACAAAATCTAAAAAAGGTACAACTTTAAAGGGGGTGCAAAAACAGAGCGACCTGGGGTGCAAGAACAGAGCCCTGGGGGTGCAAGTACACAAATCTTTGAAGGTGGCAGAACAGGTTAACAAAGCAGTTAATAAAGCAGATGAGATCCTGGGCTTTATAAATCGAGGCATAGAGTACAAAGGCCAAGAAGTTATACTTGTTCGGCCCCAGCTGGAGTAGTGTGTCCAATTCTGGGCACCACACTTTAGGAAGGACGTAAAGGCTTTGGCGAGGGTACGGTACAGAAGAGATTTACAAGAATGGTTCCAGGGATGAGGGATTACAGATATGTGGATAGACTGGAGAAGCTGGGGTTGCTCGCCTTGGAGCAGAGAAGGCCAAGAAGAGATTTGATAGAGGTGTTTAAAATCATGAAACGTTTAGATAGAGTAAATAAAGAGAAATGGTTTCCACAGGTTTGATAACCAGAGGGCGCAGATGGTGATTGGCAAAAGCAGAAGCGACATGAGGAAACACTTTTTCACACGAGTGATTAGGATTTGGAATACACTGCCTGATAGGGTGGCGGATACAGATTCAATAGTAGCCTTCAAGAGAAATTGATAAATACTTTTAGGAGAAAAACATGCAGGGATGTGGGGAAAGAGCCGGGGAGTGGGACTAACTGGATTGCTCTTTGATAGAGCCAGTGCAGATTCTGTGCTGTACTATCTATGATTCTAGCTCTCCCATTGTCTCATGTTAATATTGTTTCAGCCATTTAACCACTTCCTGTTTTCCACTTTACAGGCAAATCTGTTTGGATGCGCGTGCATTTGCCGCTCCCTTCCCTTTGCTTGTTTTAAAATGCTCATCTGCAATTTCTTCCAGTTCTGTCAAAGGCTCCACACCTGAAACGTTAATTCATCTGTCTCTGTACCGATGCTTACTGATCTGCCGAGTCCTTCCAGCATTTCTCGTTTTTGTTTCAGATTTAATAGACATGTTATGATGGGCTTTGATAGAGAGAAACGGTTTCCAATGACAGTGGGTGGACAGTAGCCAGAGGTCACAGATTTAAGGTAATTGGAAAAAAAAGCAAGATGGGAGAGGAGGAGAGTTTTTTTTTTTTTTTTACACAGCGAGTTATGATGATCTGGAATGCACTGCCCGGAAAAGTGATAGAAGCCAATTGCACAGTAACCTCCGAAAGGGAATGTACTTGAAAGGGAAAAATTAGCAGGGCTACGTGGGAGGGGCAGGAGTGCGTGACTAGTTGGATAGCCCTTTCAAAGAGCTGGCACTGGCACAATGGGCTGAATGGCCTCCTTCTGTGCTGTATGATTCTATCATTTCAGCATTAATAGTATTTTGCATTTCCTTTCCCGACAGGTTTCACAAGGTTGCTTCAGTACATTTTATTCTTAGAATGACCTTTCGAGAATGCAGTTTACAAATTTATTAAGACATTGTGTAATTTTCCCTTATGCACAAGTGCTGTTAATTAATTCTTTTTGCTTTTCCAATTTAGAACTATTTTTCATCGCCAAGAAATGCATCTGTTAGCATAAGCAAGAGAACGCAGACCTTCCACCCGTGTTCAAGTCCAACCTCGAATAATAATGAGATTTAAGTTTTTGCTCAGTACCCTCTTGGCTCAGCTCAGCCAGAGAGAGCAGAGAGCTCCCAGGACGATCAGTACGGAGATAACTGATTGCATTTGATGCAGCAGTAAGCAGTGCTTTCATTGGCCTCAGCACCCACAGGTTTGAGGGGGAGGAAACAGCTCCCCCTCTGGCAGTACGCTAAACTGAGCGAGCACCGATGAGCATTTCTACAACAACTTGCATTTATATAGTGTCTTTAATGTACTAAAGTGTCCCAAGGCACTTCACAGAAGCATTATTTAACAAAATTTGCACACAAAGCCACACATGATGATATTAGGGCAGATGACCAAAAGCTTGGTCAAAGAGGTAGGATTTAAGGAGCGTCTTAAAACGAGGAGAGAGAGGTAGAGAGGCCAAGAGGTTTAGGGACAGAATACCAGAGCTAAGGCCTTGCAGCTGACGGCACGGCCACCCATGGCGAAGCGATTAAAATTGGGCGGTGCGCAGGAGGCCAAAATATCTCAGAGGCTTCCACCCACTTTTCACACATTCATGAAGTAATAATCTCACCATAAACGTGCCTGTTGTGTGGAACTGAAATCACATACATATATACATACAGTGGCATCATGTTGAATGCAAATTGGCTACCACATTTTCCGACATTAAAATGGCAGGTACACTTCAAAAATACTTCATTGGATGTGAGCACTTTGGCACATCTTAAAGACATTAAAGGTGCTATTTAAATACATCATCCTTTCTCTAATCTTTCCTCATAGCTAATCCTCCATGCTTGGGACTAGTCTCATTGCTGTTGTTTTAAGTAATTAAAATTATATAAAAACTGTGTTTTAGTTCAATTAAGCCATAATTTTAAGTTATATATTGACAATTTAATAGCTTCACCTTAATTTTAATGTAAGAATCATCAACCAGAATACTGTAAAGATTGCATTACTCTTTAGTAAACAGGAGCTTTGAATTAGATCAAGTTATCAGCTCAGAGAAAATGAAAAGGAAATACTGATATCTTGCTCTGCTCACTCAAGTGGAAGTCCCAGCATCACGTACTAGTCTATGGCACAACACATTTGGTTAGTTTTAACCTGTGGTGAATGTTCTACAAGCAATTAGCTTTCTGACGAAGATAGTGCTGCACTAAAGATAGGAGGCCTGCCTGGACTGCGGCGCTGGGACCATTTTGCAAAGTTGACTTTTATAGAGAGAGAGAGAGAGAGAGAGAGAGAGAGAGAGAGAAAGAAATGGTTAGTTTCCCATTAGAGTAGCTGCTGCAGATCAGGATTGTGCTCAGTTCCTATGGATGCACAACCTGTGCCATGTGGGAATTCCAGGACGCTTCCCGTGTCTTGGACAACCACATGTGCAGGAAGTGTCATCAACTGGAAGAGCTCAAGTTGTGGGTTTCAGAACTTGAGCAGCAGCTGGCATCACTGCAGTGCATTGGGTGAACAGCCAGAATGTGGTCCATATCGGCATCAACGACATTGACAGAAAGAGGAATGAGGTCCTGCAGGCAGATTTAAGGGAGCCAGGAAAGAGATTAAACAGCGGGACCTCAAAAGGTAGTAACCTCCAGATTACTCCCAGTGCCACGTGCTGGTGAGTTTAGAAATAGAAGGATAAAGCAGATGAATGCGTGGCTAGTGAGATGGTGCAGGAGGGAGGGCTTACATTCCTGGGACATTACGACCAACTCTGGGGGAGGTGGAGCCTCTTCAGGCCTAATGGGTGTCACCTCAACAGAGCCGAGATCAATATGCTCATTGGGGGGGGGAGGGGGGGGCGGGGGGGGGGGGTTGCTAATGCTGTTGGGGATGGTTTAAACTAATTTGGCAGGGGGTTGGGTACCACCACCATGATGTACTATTAGAAAGGAGAAAAATGGTGCACAAGAGAGTGGGAGATACAGATAGCACCAGAGTAAGAGATAGGTGGGGTCAGACTAAGAGAATACAAGGAGGTCTAAGATAGTGCATGTATGTAAATGCACGAAGTGTGGTAAATAAGGTGAGCTGCAGGTGCAAATAGCCACATGGGAATATAATGTGGTGGTGATAACCGAGACCTGGCTCAAAAAAGGGCAGGATTGGGGACTAAATATTCCTGGATACATCATGTTCAGGAAAGATAGGGAAGGAAAGAGAGGAGGTGGGGTGGCAGTATTGATTAAGGAGAATATTACAGCTCTGGAGAGGATATCCTGGAGGGGGTCAAGGACAGAATCTATTTGGGTAGAGTTAAGAAACAAGAGAGGTGCCATTACACTACTAGGTGTACTCTTAGCCCACCTATGAGAGGGAAGGATATCATACACTTAGAGGTTTACAGCACAGAAGGAGGCTATTTCTGCCCATCGTGTCCATGCCAGCCAACAAGAGGCTATCCAGCCTAATCCCACTTTCCAGCTCTAGGTCCATAGCCCTGCAGCTTACAGCACTTCAAGTGCACATCCAAGTGCTTTTTAAAATGTGGTGAGGGTTTCTGTCTTTACCACCCTTTCAGGCAGTGAGTTCCAGACCCCCACAACCTTCTGGGTGAAGAAATTTCCCCTCAAATCCCCTCTAAACCTTCTATCAATTACTTTAAATTTATGCCCCCTGGTTGTTGACCCCTCTGCTAAGGGAAATAGGCCCTTTCTATCCACTCTATCTAGACCCCTCATAATTTTACACACTTCAATGAGGTCTCCTCTGTTCCAAGGAAAACAAACCCAGCCTATCCTATCTGTCCTCATAGCTAAGATTCTCCATTCCCACCAACATCCTCATAATATCCTCTGTACGCTCTCCAGTGCAATCACATCGTTCCTGTAAAGCGGTGACCAGAACTGCACGCAGTACTCTAGCTGTGGCCTAACTAGTCTTTGAAACAGTTCAAGCATAACAGCACCGCCCCCACCCCCCGCCCCCGGCCCTTGTATTCTATGCCTCGGCTAATAAAGTCAAGCATTCCGTATGCCTTATTATCCACCTTATCTACCCGGCCTGCTACCTTCAGGGATCTGTGGACATGCACTCCAAGGTCCCTTTGTTCCTCTACATTTCTCAGTGTGATATCATTCAATGTGTATTCCCTTTCCTTGTTAGCCCTCCTCAGATGCATTACCTCACACTTCTAAGGATTGAATTCCATTTGCCATTGTTCTGCCCACCTGATCGATATCTTCCTGAAATCTACAGCTTTCTTCATTATCAACCACACAGCCGATTTTAGTATCATCTGCAAACTTCTTGAATATAGGGGGTATGATTAAGTCTAGATCATTGATGTATGCCACAAAAAGCAAGGGACCGAGTACTGAGCCCTGAGGAACCCCATTGGAAACAGCCTTCCAGTCACAAAAACACCCATCAACCATTACCCTCTGCTTGCTGCCTTTGAGCCAATTTTTGAGAAGGTCCCACTTGCCACTTTGCCCTGGATCCCATGGACTTTAACTTTCGTGACCAGTCTGCCATGTGGGACCTTACCAATTGCCTTGCTAAAAGCGCACTACCCTCATCGACCCTCCTTGTTACCACCTCAAAAAATTCAATCAAGTTAGTCAGACATGACCTTCCCTTAACAAATCGTGTTGACTGTCCTTGATTAATCTGTGTCTTTCTAAATGAAGATTTATCCTGTCCTTCAGAATTTTTTCCAATAATTTTATATATAGAGCAAATTTGCAGGGAAATTACGGAGAGGTGTAAGAATTATATGGAGCAGTGATAATGGGAGATTTTAAATATCTCAATATAGACTTGGATAGTAATAAAGGGCAGAGAGGGGGAAGAATTTCTGAAGTATGTTCAGGAGAACTTTCTTGATCAGTATGGTTCCGGCCCAATGAGGAACGAGGCATTGCTGGATCTGGTTCTGGGGAATGAGATAGGTCAAGTGGATCAAAGTTCAGTCAGGGAACATTTAGGGAACAGTGATCACGTTATCATAAGGTTTAGGTTAGCTATGAAAAGGACAAAGAGCAATCTACAGTCAAAATACATAACTGGAGGAGGGACAATTTCAGTGGGATGAGAACGGACCTGACCCGGGTAAATTGGAATCAATGATAGATAGGAAAAACTGTAATTGAACAATGGGCTGCCTTTAAAGGGGAGATGGTTCGGGTACAGTTGAGGTACGTTCCAACGAGGGGGAAAAGTAGTGCATCCAAAGCCAGAACTCCCTTATGACAAAAGAGATAGAGAGTAAGACAAAACAAGGGTCAGGTTGAGAGTACAAAGTTCAGAGGGGAAGTGAGAAAAGAAATAAGAGGCAAAGAGAAAGTATGAGAATAGAATGGCAGCTAACATAAAAGGGAATCCAAAAGTCTTCTACAGGCATATAAATAGTAAACGAGTAGTAAGAGGGGGGGTGGGGCCGATTAAGGTCCAAAAAGGAGACCTACACATAGAGGCAGAGGGAATGGCTGAGGTACTAAATGAGTACTTTGCATCTGTCTTTACCAAGGAAGATGATGCTGCCAAAGTCATAGTGAAAGAGGAGGTAGTTGAGATATTGGATGGGATAATAACTGATTGAGGTACTAGAAAGGCTGGCTGTACTTAAGGTAGATAAGTCACCAGGACCGGATGGGATGCGTCCTTGGATGCTATGGGAAGTTAAGATGGAAACTGCGGAGAAACTGGCCATAACCTTCCAATCTTCCTTGGATACGGCGGTGGTGCCAGAAGAAAATTGCAAATGTTACACCCTTGTTCAAAAAAAAAAAGGGTGCAAGGACAAACCCAGCAACTACAGGCCAGTCAGCTTAACTTCAGTGGTCGGGAAGCTTTTAGAAACAATAATCTGGGACAAAATCAACAGACACTTGGACAAGTTTGGATTAATTAAGAGAAGCTAGCACGGATTTCTTCAAGGCAAATCATGTTTAACTAACTTGATTGTTTTGATGAGGTAACAGAGTGGGTTGATGAGAGCAATACGGTTGATGTATACATGGTCTTCCAAAGAGCGTTTGATAAAGTGCCACAGAATAGGCTTGCCAGCAAGGTTGAAGCCCATGGAATAAAAGTGACAGTGGCAGCATGGATACAAAATTGGCTCAGTGACAGGAACCAGAACGTAGTAGTGAATGGTTGATTTTCGGACTGGAGGAAGGTAGACAGTGGTGTTCCCCAGGGATCAGTTCTAGGACCACTACTTTTCTTGATACACCTTGACTTAGGTGTACAGGGCACTATTTCAGAATTTGCAGATAACACAAAATTTGGAAGTACAGTGAACAATGAGAAGGATAGGGATAGACTTCAAGGGGACAGACAGGCTGGTGGAATGGGCAGACATGTGGCAGATGAAATTTAACACAGAAAAGTGTGAAGTGATACATTTTGGTAGGAAGAATGAGTGGCAACATAAACACAAGAGTACATCTCTAAAGAGGGTGTACGAACAGAGAGACCAGGAGGGTATATGTGCAAAAATTGTTGAAGGTTGCAGGGCGGGTTGAGAAAGTGTTTAAAAAAGCATATGGGATCCTGGGCTTTATAAATAGAGGCATTGAGTACAAAAGCAAGGAAGCAAGGAAGTGATGAACCTTTATAAAAGCATGGTTCGACCTTAGCTAAAGTACTGTGTCTAATTCTGGACACCGCACTTTAGGAAGGATGTGGAGACCTTAGAGAGGGCGCAGAAAAGATTTACAAGAATGGTTCCAGGGATGAAGCACTTCAGTTACGTGGATAGACTGGAGAAGTTGGGGTTGTTCTCCTCAGAGTAGAGAAGATTTGACAGAGTTGTTCAAAATTGAGAGGTCTAGACAGATTAGATAAGAGAGAAACTGTTCCCATTGGCGGAAGGGTTGAGAACCAGTGGACACAGATTTAAGGTGATTGGCAGAAGATCCAAAAGGAACATGAGGAAAAACTTAGTGGTTCGAATCTGGAATGCACTGCCTGAAAGCCTGGTGGAGGCAGATCCAATCAGAAAGGAATTAGACAAGTACCTGAAAGAAAAACAAATTACAGGGTTACAGGGAAAGGATGGGAATTGGGACTACCTGAAGTGCTCTTGCAGAGAGCCGGCACGGGCTTGATGTGCTCCTATTATGCTGTAACGATTCTATGGTTCTATTCTATGAATCAGTTACTCCCCTACAATCGGTGTCTAATCTCACACAGGAAGAATGACCAGAAATAATTTGCAGGGCTGTGAGGCAAGGGAGTGGGATGAATTGGATCGCTCGTTCAGAGAGTCGGCACAGGTACAATGGGCCAAATGGCTTCCTTCTGTGCTGTATGATTCTATGATATTTTCAGTATTTAAATCAGTTAACAGAGTAACTTCTGACACAGATATTGTAGTCACAAACTCTACAGGTGAGCTGCACATTAAAGGCTGCTCACTCATTAAGTACTCAAACACTGGAAAATGTAACGTGCATCACTTTACACAGAGAGCAAACCCGATTCCAAATATAGTCAGATTGGGGTGACTTTGTCTACATTCCCTGCCACTATGGTCAGTTCAACCAGTTGCGCAATAAATATTTGATTAATTAAGTCATATATCACTTACCTGTCTACCAGCTCTTTCATTCCCTCCTTATCTGGCACCAGCGATTGGTCCTGATCATCAGCCAACGGTGTCCCAGCTTGACGATAAATACATCGAACCATGTAACGTACCTCTGACCAATAATGCTGAAGCTGCTGAGATTCTCGCTCGTTCTCTGCCGATATTTCTCTGCAAAGAATGAGTCGATTCAATAACTATCACTGCGATCCTCGAGGAGGAAAGATACCCAATTTCAAGCAGCCTTTTCCTTTAAATGAACCTACTGGATCCTATTTGCAAAACAAGGCCCATGGGTGAATTGAACTACTCATGTGTGATGTCTTTAAGGCACTTTTCAGCGGATGCTGAAGCTCCAAGAGAGCAGTACTCTGCAGACCAGCCATCGAAATTCCATCGCTACTTTTTAAATCAACCAGCATACTGTCAGCTCCCATTTTCAGCTCCTGTGACCTCGGTTCAGGTGCTGTTGAAGGTGCAGAATTAGGATCATGTCTTTGGAAGAACTGTAGCGCCGATTCACCAGAATAAGATAAAGGCTAAAAAAGTTAAACAGGTTGCACAGGACTAGGCTTGTATTATCTTCAGTATAGAAGGGTGATCCAATTGAGGTGTTTAAGATGGGGTAGATAGAAATAAACTATTTCCTCTGGTGGAAGGAGACCAGCACAAGGGGGCATTAACCTTGAAATTAGAGCCAATCCATGCAGGGCTGATGTCAGGAAACACATTCCAATTTAGTACACTCTAGATTAACAGTCACCACTCCAGATTACATCCAGAGTAACTCAGATTGAAGATTGGTCGAGCAGAACTTTTGTTTTTAAAGACAGTGATATATTAAAAAGGTTAAGATTTGAGAAAATGCCTCACACTCTTAAATGAGCAACATTGCATAACTGTACCCTAAACAAAACCTAAAACTATACACTAGTTCTTGCCGGTGAAGATTGACAGATTATAAACAGCAAGTCGGTAAAACCTGTCATTTTTGTTTCCCTGGAGTGGAAGAAGTTGTTACGAACAAGGAGGGGAAGGGGAGAAATCATATTTTGTGCAGAATAAAATATGGCTAAAGGTGGCACTGAACAGGAGGAAGTTTCCAATCCTAGAAAACCTATTCACATTTCAGCCACACTATGGCCCCAAGTTTCCACATGATTTGTTCCTGATTTTTAGGAGCAACTGGTGTAGAACGGAGTATCTTAGAAATCGGAATTCTCGTCATTTAGTTTGCTCTAGTTCTAGTCAGTTAGAACAGTTTCACTTTGGAACAGAATTTTTTTTCAAAAGGGGGCGTGTCCGGCCACTTACGCCTGATTTCAAAGTTTCGTCAGTGAAAACTTACTCCAAACTAAATTAGAATGGAGTAAGTGAAGATTTTTGTACGCTCGAAAAAACCTTGTCTACACTTTAGAAAATCAGGCGTAGGTTACAAATCAGGCGTAGGGAATGGTTGGGGGGGGAGGGGGGGGGTGTTTAAAGGGAAGTTTACAAACATTAAACACTTCAGTTTTACAAATAAAGAGCCATCATCAATAATAAATGATAAATACATCAATAAATCAACCAATAAATCAAGCAAAAAAAATTAATAAGAAATAATTTTTTTTTTTAATCAATAAATGAAACATTTTCTACTTACCGACTGCAGCACCGGGAGCCCTCCAACAGCGTGCTGGGATGCCCCCAGCCCCCCAGTGTGTCTCTGTCAGTGTCTCTATCTCTCTGTCTGTCTGTCTGTGTGTGTCTCTCATTCTCTATCTGTCAGTGTCTGTGTTTCTGACAGGGGGAGGAGGGGGGGGAGCAGAGGGAGAGAGGGGGAGGAACAGAGGGAGAGAGGGGGGGAGGGGGGGGGGGAAGAAAGGAGATGGGGGGGGCAAAGGAGACGGGGGGGGGGGGGGCAAAGGAGACGGGGGGGGGGGGGGGCAAAGGAGACGGGGGGGGGGGGGCAAAGGAGACGGAGGGGGCCAAAGGAGACGGAGGGGGCCAAAGGAGACGGAGGGGGGCAAAGGAGACGGAGGGGGGCAAAGGAGACGGAGGGGGGCAAAGGAGACGGAGGGGGGCAAAGGAGACGGAGGGGGGCAAAGGAGACGGAGGGGGGCAAAGGAGACGGAGGGGGGCAAAGGAGACGGAGGGGGGCAAAGGAGACGGAGGGGGGCAAAGGAGACGGAGGGGGGCAAAGGAGACGGAGGGGGGCAAAGGAGATTGGGGGGGGGTAAAGGAGATTGGGGGGGGGAAAAGGAGATTGGGGGGGGGAAAAGGAGATTGGGGGGGGGGGAAGGAGATTGGGGGGGGGGAAGGAGATTGGGGGGGGAAAGGAGATTGGGGGGGGGGAAAGGAGATTGGGGGGGGGGAAAGGAGATTGGGGGGGGGGAAAGGAGATTGGGGGGGGGGAAAGGAGATTGGGGGGGGAAAGGAGATTGGGGGGGGAAAGGAGATTGGGGGGGGAAAGGAGATTGGGGGGGGAAAGGAGATTGGGGGGGGAAAGGAGATTGGGGGGGGAAAGGAGATTGGGGGGGGAAAGGAGATTGGGGGGGGGAAAGGAGATTGGGGGGGGGAAAGGAGATTGGGGGGGGGAAAGGAGATTGGGGGGGGGAAAGGAGATTGGGGGGGGGAAAGGAGATTGGGGGGGGGAAAGGAGATTGGGGGGAGGGAAAGGAGATTGGGGGGGGGAAAGGAGATTGGGGGGGGGAAAGGAGATTGGGGGGGGGAAAGGAGATTGGGGGGGGGGGGAAAGGAGATTGGGGGGGGGAAAGGAGATGGGGGGGGGAAAGGAGATTGGGGGGGGAAAGGAGATTGGGGGGGGGAAAGGAGATTGGGGGGGGGAAAGGAGATTGGGGGGGGGAAAGGAGATTGGGGGGGGGAAAGGAGATTGGGGGGGGAAAGGAGATTGGGGGGGGGAAAGGAGATTGGGGGGGGGAAAGGAGATTGGGGGGGGGAAAGGAGATTGGGGGGGGGAAAGGAGATTGGGGGGGGGAAAGGAGATTGGGGGGGGGAAAGGAGATTGGGGGGGGGAAAGGAGATTGGGGGGGGGAAAGGAGATTGGGGGGGGGAAAGGAGATTGGGGGGGGGAAAGGAGATTGGGGGGGGGAAAGGAGATTGGGGGGGGAAAGGAGATTGGGGGGGGAAAGGAGATTGGGGGGGGGAAAGGAGATTGGGGGGGGGAGAGGAGATTGGGGGGGGGAGAGGAGATTGGGGGGGGGAGAGGAGATTGGGGCAGGGGGGAGGAGATTGGGGCAGGGGGGAGGAGATTGGGGCAGGGGGGAGGAGATTGGGAGGGGGGGAGGAGATTGGGGGGGGGGAGGAGATTGGGGGGGGGAGGAGATTGGGGGGGGGAGGAGATTGGGGGGGGGGAAGGAGATTGGGGGGGGGGGAAGGAGATTGGGGGGGGGGAAGGAGATTGGGGGGGGGGAAGGAGATTGGGGGGGGGGGGGAAGGAGATGGGGGGGGGGGAGAAGGGAGATTGGGGGGGGGGGAGAAGGGAGATTGGGGGGGGGAGAAAAGGAGATTGGGGGGGGGGGGAAAGAGAAGGGGGAGGGAGGCTGAACGGGCAGGGCCCGAGACTTCCGGCAGGGCCCGTCCCCAGCACCAGATTTACAGGTAGGTGGCGTTGGGTCGGGTCAGGGGGGTGGTGGGAAGGAGGGAGGTTCGGGTCGGGGGGAGGGAGGTCAGGTCGGATCCAGTCCGGAGACTGGGGGGGGGGGTGGGGAGGAAGGATGAGGAGGAGGAGGGAGCGGGTGTCGGGCTCGGTCCGGGGGGGAGTGGGTGTCGCGGGGGGGGGGGGGGGGGGGGGGGGGGGGGGGAAAGAGAGCGAGAGAGAGAGCGGGTGTCGGGCCGGTCCGGGAGGAAGCAGGAGCTGGCCGTGGGAGGAGCTTTATTCACGCAGCCCCAGTGAGGCCATTCAGCCAGGGCTAGGGGCTGCGTGCGTCGGGCCCCTCCCACACAGTTTCGGGCGCCTGGAGCTACTGCACTTGCGTGCCCACTGTAGCGCGCATGTGCAGAGGTCCCGGCACTGTTTTCAGCGCAGGGACCTGGCTCCGCCCCCTACAGCTCCTGCTGCGCTGCGCCAAGGGCCAGAGGACCTGCAGGGAGGTGGAGAATACGGAGGGTTTTTTTAGGCGCACTTTGTGGCTCGAAAAACGGCCGTCCAGGTCGGGATTGCGCCGTTCTAGGCGCGGCTCGAAACTTGGGCTCAATGTTCCCTCACCACCCCTTCCATAAATCCAGTCCACATCTTCGCTCATGACCTCTACTCCCTCCTTTGGTTGGTCTGGGAACCCCTCTTCCCAATGCACAATAGCACAAGAACCTCTAAACATGCAGAGCTACATTGATGATTCAACGCCTTGCATAACCACGTCTACACAAAGTACTATAGAATACAGAAAACTTCGGAACCAGCCGTCTCTACCTGACAAATACTTCCCTTCCCTTCTATTATTGCATAAATGATGGATCAACTGTTCAACATTTCACTACAAAAAGGCAAATGGCCCAATACTGCAGCCTAGACAGACAAGGTTGGGTAGGGCTGCAATCTACCTTAATGCATACTTGGAGAGTGGGCTTCCAGGCCTCAATTACACAAGCTGTGTGCAGGAGGGATCAGTGAGATAAATGTGACAGTTCAGGGCAGGGATCAACAGGCCGACATTTATATACTTCAGCTCTGCCAGATAGGACGCAGTTGGAATACCGTGTCCTGGTTTGTGCACCTTACTTTAGGAAGGATAGCAAGGCCATGGCGCGGGGGCAGAAGAGTTTCACTTCATCCGTAAATGGGATGGGGCGCTTTATAGTTATGTGGAGAGACTAGAGAAACTGGGGCTCCTTTCATTCGAGCAAACAAGGTTAAGAGGAGATCTGGCCATCCAGGACAGAGCAGTTTGTTCGATAGGCACTCTTGCCACTGGACTCAACTTGCATCTAGGTCTGGTTCGGACAAGTTATCAGCATGTCCTCCACCATATATAAAAGTACCAGAAGTCTTGTGACAAGTGACCAATACGATCAAATCGTAGATAATATGGCAAACAACAGTAGCGAGGGCCAAGGAAGAAATATATTATTGCATGCAAGCAAATTTCAAATGGAATAAGGTCCAAACAAAATGGTATTCAACACGGAAAGATAGATTGGTTCAGGAGAAATTAGAAAGCTTTAAAATTATTAATTTTGCAAGACAAGTATAAAGAAAAATAAGCTGGATAAGCAAGCCGTATCCAAAATGGAGAGGGGGAGGGGGGGAAATCAAAATGGAAATAAGAAAAACATATACAATGCAGACAAGAAAATAAAATGAAGGATTATTGAAATTACAGCAGGCTAAAAATGGTAATTGAGTTGCAACAGGGCACTGGAGGGAAACACAGACAAAGATGTTAAGCATAGTAAAAAACATTTTATCACTATAATTATAAAGGATTGGTTATGGGGAAGTTAAACATCTGAAGGATAAAAGCAGCAGAGAAACTGAAAATGATGGGAAAGCAGTAAATTATTCAATGATTATTTTGTACAGTACAACTATTCAATGGGTTGAAAAATACTGATTATCGTAGTGCACTGCATATCCTAAAGGATTTTTAAAACTCAGTCTGGAGTAGGTACTCAATAAAAGGACTGAAGACGAACAAATTCTCTGGGGGAGAGACAGCATATACTTTAGGGTACTGAAGGAGATACGTACATCTCTGACCGTAGTCACAATGGATTCATTGGCTACTGATTGGGTTCCGTGGGATGAGGGGGAAATGCAGTACTGAATAATTGAAAGTGATAATAGATGAGATCTAACCTACGTCCAACACTACATTGGATTGGAATATAAATCAGATTTGTTTTACGATTTCAGATCAAAGAAAACTGCTCAAGAGCAGAAGCATTACGAGCAGGAGTAGGCCATACGGCTACTCGAGCCTGCTCTGCCATTCAATAAGACCATGGCTGATCCTCGACCTCAACTCCACTTTTCCATCCAATCCCCATATCCCTTGATTCCACTAAAGTCCAAAAATCTATATCTCAGCCTTCAATATATTCAACGATTCAGCATCCACAGCCCTTTGGGGTAGAGAATTCCAATAAGGCCGACCCCTTATCCTGAGACTATGCCCCTACTTCTAGACTCCCCGGCCAGGGGAAACAATCTTTCAGCATCTACCCTGTCAATCCCCCTCAGAATCTTGCATATTTCAATAAGATCACCTCACATTCTTCTAAATTTGAGTGTACAGGCCTAATCTTCTCAACCTTTCCTGAAAGGACAACCCTCTCATCCCAGGAATCAATCATTCTAGTAAATCTAAGAGACAATCTATAAACATGAGTATCAAAAACTGGGGCCATAGCAGGAGAAAATGGTAAGAAAACACATTTAAAAGCTCTTTATCTGAATGCATGCAGCATTCATGACAAATTAGATGAGTTTTTGGCACAAATAGTTACAAATGGCTATGATCTGGTAGCCATAACAGAGACGTGATTGCAAGGTGACCAAGACTGGGAACTAAATATTCAGGAGTACTTGACAATTCGGAAGGACAGACAGAAAGGAAAAGGAGGTGGGGTAGCTCTATTGTTAAAGGATGGAATTACAGCAATAGTGAGAAACTATATTGGCTCAAATGATCAGGATGTTGACAGAGTCTGTGGCTCTCATATTGGACTGTTCAGCCACCAAAGAACTCACTTCAGGAGTGGAAGCAAGTCTTCCTCGATTCCAAGGGACTGCCTATGATGATGATGATGATGATGATGAAGATGATGATGAAGAAACAGTTTGGATGGAGATAAGGAATAATAAGGGGAAAAAAATCACTGGTGGGTGTAGTCTATAGGCCCCCTAACAGTAGCAACTCTGTTGGTTGGAGTATAAACCAGGAAATAGTGAGGGCTTGTAAAAAGGGAACAGTAATAATCTTGGGTGATTTTAACCTCCATATTGATTGGACAAATCAAATTGGTCTAAGTAGCCTTGAGGAAGAGTTCATAGAGTGCATAAGCGATGGGTTCCTTGAGCAGTATGTAATGGAACCAACCAGGGGGCAGGCTATCTTAGATTTGGTCCTGTGCAATGAGATAGGATTAATAAACAATCTCCTAATAAAGGGTCCCCTTGGAATGAGTGATCATAACATGGTTGAATTTCAAATTCAGATGGAGGGTGAGAAAGTTGGATCTCAAACCAGCGTACTAATAAAGGAGACTACAAAGATATGAGGGCAGAGTTGGATAAAGTGGACTGGGAAAATAGATGAAAGTTGATGAACAGTGGCGTACAGTTAAGGAGATATTTCGTAACTCTCAATAAAAATATATTCCAGTGAGGAAGAAAGACAGAGATAGACAGTTTCTTAACTGATAAGGGGTTATGGGGAGTGGGCAGGGAAGTAGACCCGAGTCCATGATCGAATCAACCATGATCGTATTAAATGGCGGAGCAGGCTTGAGGGGCCATATGGCCTACTCCTGCTCCTATTTCTTATGTTCTTATGTAAGTATATCCTTCCTTAGATAAGGAGACCAAAATTGTGGACAACAGAACAGAACTCAAATAACTTGGTGGTTTCTACAAGTGTGGCAACATACACCATCTTTATTTAGGAGTGTTGTATTGCATCAAAAGACCTTTCCGAAGAAATTTCTTATTTTTCCCCACCATCCTGTTCTGAAGTCATTAACTGCTTGCAAGGATACGATTCTGCACGTGCCTTTCAGTGTCTTGCTCCAAGTGTGAGCCCTGACAGAGTGCGAGCAGATTCTTTTGACTGTCTAGGTGGGAGAGTAGACATCTTTTCTCATATAAACAGTAACAAAGAGTCACTTACCTGCGCTCATTGCAAGCCTCACAGTTGCAAGCTATTTCTGAAGGTGCGGGGGTGTTTACGTCTGTCCCGGGTGCAGACTGTACTCCGACAGCCAGTCTTCCACCTATCGAGTCCTGGGGTGCTCCATTATTAGCCACTGGCATATGCAATAAGAAGTCTTGGTTCTTTAGTCACAGAGAAACAGAAATAAAATGGAATCAGAGGGAATCAGAAAACACCTGACAAAATGAAGCTACACGCAGCAATCATCATCAAACACAACAGAAAAATCCCCAGTGATCAAGGGTATCGACCTGGCTTGGTCCTCTCACCATAATTTCTAGGATTTTATATCACAACCTAGACCAACACTCTTGTGCTGTGCAGTGCAGTGCTGAGGGAGTGTTGCATTGTTGCCTTTGGGCGAGTTATTAAGGGGCCAAGTTTCGGCCTGAGTTGTTCCTGTTTTTTTGGAGCAACTGGTTTAGAATGGAGTATCTTAGAAATTGCAATTCTCAGCATTTAGTTTGCTCCAGTTCTAGTCAGTTAGAACAGTTTCAGTTTGGAAGAGATTTTTTTTCCAAAAAGGGGGTGTGTCCGGCCACTTATGCCCGTTTTGAAAGTTTAGGCAGTGAAAACATACACCAAACTAACTTAGAATGGAGTAAGTGTAGATTTTTGTACGCTCAGAAAAACCTTGTCTACACTTAGAAAATCAGGCGTAGATTACAAATCAGGCGTAGGGAAAGGGCGGGGTTTAAAGGGAAGTTTACAAACATTAAACATTTCAGTTTTACAAATAAAGAGCCATCAATAATAAATGATCAATACATCAATAAATCAATCAAAAAATAAATAAATAAATAAAAAATGTAAAAAATCAATAAAACAAAACATTTTCTACTTACCGGCTGCAGCACCAGGAGTCTTCTTATAGCATGCTGGGACGCAGACCACCCGCCCCGTGTCTGTGTGTGTGTGTGTGTGTCTCTGTGTTTCTGAGGGGCGTGGGTGGAGGTGGGGGCGTGGGTGGAGGAGGGGGCGTGGGTGGAGGAGGGGGCGTGGGTGGAGGAGGGGGCGTGGGTGGAGGAGGGGGCGTGGGTGGAGGTGGGGGCGTGGGTGGAGGTGGGGGCGTGGGTGGAGGTGGGGGCGTGGGTGGAGGTGGGGGCGTGGGTGGAGGAGGGGGCGTGGGTGGAGGAGGGGGCGTGGGTGGAGGAGGGGGCGTGGGTGGAGGAGGGGGCTGGGTGGAGGAGGGGCTTGGGTGGAGGAGGGGCCTGGGTGGAGGAGGGGCCTGGGTGGAGGAGGGGCCTGGGTGGAGGAGGGGCCTGGGTGGAGGAGGGGCCTGGGTGGAGGAGGGGCCTGGGTGGAGGAGGGGCCTGGGTGGAGGAGGGGCCTGGGTGGAGGAGGGGCCTGGGTGGAGGAGGGGCCTGGGTGGAGGAGGGGCCTGGGTGGAGGAGGGGCCTGGGTGGAGGAGGGGCGTGGGTGGAGGAGGGGCGTGGGTGGAGGAGGGGCGTGGGTGGAGGAGGGGCGTGGGTGGAGGAGGGGCGTGGGTGGAGGAGGGGCGTGGGTGGAGGAGGGGCGTGGGTGGAGGAGGGGCGTGGGTGGAGGAGGGGCGTGGGTGGAGGAGGGGCGTGGGTGGAGGAGGGGCGTGGGTGGAGGAGGGGCGTGGGTGGAGGAGGGGCGTGGGTGGAGGAGGGGCGTGGGTGGAGGAGGGGCGTGGGTGGAGGAGGGGCGTGGGTGGAGGAGGGGCGTGGGTGGAGGAGGGGCGTGGGTGGAGGAGGGGCGTGGGTGGAGGAGGGGCGTGGGTGGAGGAGGGGCGTGGGTGGAGGAGGGGCGTGGGTGGAGGAGGGGCGTGGGTGGAGGAGGGGCGTGGGTGGAGGAGGGGCGTGGGTGGAGGAGGGGCGTGGGTGGAGGAGGGGCGTGGGTGGAGGAGGGGCGTGGGTGGAGGAGGGGCGTGGGTGGAGGAGGGGCGTGGGTGGAGGAGGGCGTGGTGGAGGAGGGGCGTGGGTGGAGGAGGGGCGTGGGTGGAGGAGGGGCGTGGGTGGAGGAGGGCGTGGGTGGAGGAGGGGCGTGGGTGGAGGAGGGGCGTGGGTGGGAGGAGGGGCGTGGGTGGAGGAGGGGCGTGGGTGGAGGAGGGGCGTGGGTGGAGGAGGGGCGTGGGTGGAGGAGGGGCGTGGGTGGAGGAGGGGCGTGGGTGGAGGAGGGGCGTGGGTGGAGGAGGGGCGTGGGTGGAGGAGGGGCGTGGGTGGAGGATGGGCGTGGGTGGAGGAGGGGCGTGGGTGGAGGAGGGGCGTGGGTGGAGGAGGGGCGTGGGTGGAGGAGGGGCGTGGGTGGAGGAGGGGCGTGGGTGGAGGAGGGGCGTGGGTGGAGGAGGGGCGTGGGTGGAGGAGGGGCGTGGGTGGAGGAGGGGCGTGGGTGGAGGAGGGGCGTGGGTGGAGGAGGGGCGTGGGTGGAGGGAGGGGCGTGGGTGGAGGAGGGGCGTGGGTGGAGGAGGGGCGTGGGTGGAGGAGGGGCGTGGGTGGAGGAGGGGCGTGGGTGGAGGAGGGGCGTGGGTGGAGGAGGGGCGTGGGTGGAGGAGGGGCGTGGGTGGAGGAGGGGCGTGGGTGGAGGAGGGGCGTGGGTGGCGGAGGGGCGTGGGTGGCGGAGGGGCGTGGGTGGCGGAGGGGCGTGGGTGGAGGAGGGGCGTGGGTGGGAGGAGGGGCGTGGGTGGAGGAGGGGCGTGGGTGGAGGAGGGGCGTGGGTGGAGGAGGGGCGTGGGCGGAGGAGGGGCGTGGGCGGCGGAGGGGCGTGGGCGGCGGAGGGGCGTGGGCTGAGGAGGGGCGTGGGGCTGAGGAGGGGCGTGGGCTGAGGAGGGGCGTGGGCTGAGGAGGGGCGTGGGCTGAGGAGGGGCGTGGGCTGAGGAGGGGCGTGGGCTGAGGAGGGGCGTGGGCTGAGGAGGGGCGTGGGTTGAGGAGGGGCGTGGGTGGAGGAGGGGCGTGGGTGGAGGAGGGGCGTGGGTGGAGGAGGGGCGTGGGTGGAGGAGGGGCGTGGGTGGAGGAGGGGCGTGGGTTGAGGAGGGGCGTGGGTTGAGGAGGGGCGTGGGTTGAGGAGGGGCGTGGTTGAGGAGGGGCGTGGGTGGAGGAGGGGCGTGGGTGGAGGAGGGGCGTGGGTGGAGGTGGGGCGTGGGTGGAGGAGGGGCGTGGGTGGAGGAGGGGCGTGGGTGGAGGAGGGGCGTGGGTGGAGGAGGGGCGTGGGTGGAGGAGGGGCGTGGGTGGAGGAGGGGCGTGGGTGGAGGAGGGGCGTGGGTGGAGGAGGGGCGTGGGTGGAGGAGGGGCGTGGGTGGAGGAGGGGCGTGGGTGGAGGAGGGGCGTGGGTGGAGGAGGGGCGTGGGTGGAGGAGGGGCGTGGGTGGAGGAGGGGCGTGGGTGGAGGAGGGGCGTGGGTGGAGGAGGGGCGTGGGTGGAGGAGGGGCGTGGGTGGAGGAGGGGCGTGGGTGGAGGAGGGGCGTGGGTGGAGGAGGGGCGTGGGTGGAGGAGGGGCGTGGGTGGAGGAGGGGCGTGGGTGGAGGAGGGGCGTGGGTGGAGGAGGGGCGTGGGTGGAGGAGGGGCGTGGGTGGAGGAGGGGCGTGGGTGGAGGAGGGGCGTGGGTGGAGGAGGGGCGTGGGTGGAGGAGGGGCGTGGGTGGAGGAGGGGCGTGGGTTGAGGAGGGGCGTGGGTTGAGGAGGGGCGTGGGTTGAGGAGGGGCGTGGGCTGCGGAGGGGCGTGGGCTGAGGAGGGGCGTGGGCTGAGGAGGGGCGTGGGCTGAGGAGGGGCGTGGGTTGAGGAGGGGCGTGGGTTGAGGAGGGGCGTGGGTTGAGGAGGGGCGTGGGTTGAGGAGGGGCGTGGGTTGAGGAGGGGCGTGGGTTGAGGAGGGGCGTGGGTTGAGGAGGGGCGTGGGTTGAGGAGGGGCGTGGGTTGAGGAGGGGCGTGGGTTGAGGAGGGGCGTGGGTTGAGGAGGGGCGTGGGTGGAGGAGGGGCGTGGGTGGAGGAGGGGCGTGGGTGGAGGAGGGGCGTGGGTGGAGGAGGGGCGTGGGTTGAGGAGGGGCGTGGGTTGAGGAGGGGCGTGGGTTGAGGAGGGGCGTGGGTTGAGGAGGGGCGTGGGTTGAGGAGGGGCGTGGGTTGAGGAGGGGCGTGGGTTGAGGAGGGGCGTGGGTTGAGGTGGGGCGTGGGTTGAGGTGGGGCGTGGGTTGAGGTGGGGCGGTGTCTGGGGTGGGGGAGAAGAGTAGAGAAGGGGAGGGGTGGGGGGGGGGGAAGAGAAGGGAGGAGAGAGAGAGAGAGAGAGAGAGAGAGAGAGAGAGAGAGAAGGAGGCTGAACGGGCCCTGCCCAGCCCAAGACCTCGGGCTTAGATTTACCGGATTGACAGGCAGGTGGTGGCGGGTCCGGGGGGTTCGGGAAGAGCGGAGGTCGGTAGTGGGAGGGGGGGCGGAGGGGAGTGGGGGCAGGAGGAGGAGGTCGGGAGCAGGGAGCCGGTAGCGGGAGTCAAGTCCCGGTCGGAAGCATAAACTGGGCGTGGGAGAAGCCTTATCCACGCAGCCCCAGTGAGGCCATTCGGCCAGGGCTAGGGGCTGCGTGCTTCAGGCCCCACCCACACAGTTTTGGGCGCCTGGAGCTACTGAAATGCACGCCCACTGTAGCATGCCTGTGCAGAGGTCCCGGCACTGTTTTCAGCGCAGGGACCTGGCTCCGCCCCCCACAGCTCGTGCTGCGCCGCGCCCAGCTCCAAAGGGAGCCGGAGAATAGGTACGTTTTTTTTAGACGCACTTTGTAGCGCGAAAAACAGGCGTCCAGGTCGGGGCTGCACTGTTCTAGGCGCGGCCCGAAACTTGGGCCCTATATCTCGGCTGTCTGCCAGTTCGGGTGGTTCAGGTGGACATTAAAGGCCACAAGGTTAAATTTGTAGAGCAAAGTTCTCCTGGTTAACATTTCTCCAATCACCAACAAAAACAGATTAACTGGAATGCCAACTATTACTTATTGCAAAAACTGCATTAGTAATTAAGCAGTATACTAGTGCACCAAATAATAATCAAACATCCAACATTTCGGAGTGCTTTATGCCTTGCAGACACTATTTTGGGGAACAAAAGCCGATGGCTGGATAAAGTATCAAATCGACAGAGTGCGAGCAACCAGTTAATGGCAAAAATAATGAGGAACCAAGGGTCTAATAAGAGTGAGGAATTTAAGGTAATTAACATTAGTAAAGCAAAGTATTGGAGAAATTAATGGGACTATAAGCCGAAAAATCCCCTGGACCTGATGGCCTACATCAGACGGTTCTAAAAGTGGTGGCTGCAGAGATATTGGATGCATTGGTTTTGATCGTCCAAAATTCCCTAGATTCTGGAACAATCCCCATGGTAGCAAACGTAACCCTGCTTTTCAACAAAGGAGGGAGAGAGAAAACAGGGAACTATAAGCCAGTTAACCTGACATCAGTAGTTGGGAAAATACTAGAATCTATCATAGGGATGTGGTAACACAGCACTTAGAAAATCATATGATTTGGCAAAGTCAACATCGTTTTATGAAAGGAATATAGTGTTCCGACAAATTTAGAGGTTTTTTGAGGTAATAACTAGCAGAGTAGATAAGGGGGAACCAGTAGATGTAGCATTTTTGGATTTTCAAAAGGCATTCTATAAAGGTGCCACACAAGAAGTTGTTACACAAGATTAGGGCTCATAGGATTGGGGGTAATATACTAGCATGGATTGAGGATTAGTTACAGGACAGAAAATAGTCGCAATAAACGTGTCATTTTCGGGTTGGAAGGCTGTAACTAGTAGAGTGCCGAAAGGATCAGTGTTTGGGCCTCAGCTATTTACAATTTCTATTACTTAGGTGAGGGCACCGAGTGTAATGTATCTAAGTTTGCTGACGATACAAAGCTAGGTGGGAAAGTAAGCTGCGAGAAGGTACACAAACGAGCCTGCAAAGGGATATAAACAGGTTATGCAAGTGGGCAAGAAGGTAGCAGATGGAGTATAATGTGGAGAAATGTGAAATTATCCACTTTGGTAGGAAGAATAGATAAACAGTATCTACATTTTTTAAAAAGGAGAGAGTGACTAGCATATGTTGGTAAGCAGAGGGATTTGGGTGTCATTGTACATAAATCACAGAAAGTTAACATGTAGGCAAAGCAAGCAATTAGGAAGGCTAATGGTATGTTGGCCTTTATTGCAAGGGAGTTGGAGTAAGGAAGTCTTGCTGCAATTATATAGGGGTTTGGTGAGACCACAACTGGAGTATTGTGCACAGTTTTGGTCTCCTTATCCAAGGAAGGATATACTTGCAATGAAGGCTCACTAGATTGACTCCTGTGATAAGAGAGTTGACCTACGAGGAGAGATTGAATGGAATGGGACGATATTCTCTAATGTTTAGAAAAACAAGGGGTGATCTCATTGAAATGTATAACATTCTGAGAGGGATTGATAGGTAGATGCTGAAAGGTTATGTCCTCTGGAGTGTAGAACTAGCGATCATAATCTCAGGCTAAGGGGTCGACCATTTAGGATTGAGCTGATGAGAAATTTCTTCAAGAGGGTTGTGAATCTTTGGAATTATCTACCCCAGAGGGCTGTGGATGCTCAGTCGTTCAGTATATTCAAGATAGAGATCGATGATTCTTGGACACTAAGGAAATCAAGGGATATGGGGATAGGACAGGAATGTGGAATTGAGGTAGAAGGTCGGTCATGATCTTGTTAAATGGCGGAGCAGGCTCGAACGGCCTACTCCTGCTCCTATTTCTTAACTTCTTAGAAGTTTGAGTTAGTGCAGAAATGGACCCATTTTAAACATAAGAATTTGGAGCAGGAGTAGGCCATTAGGCCTCTCGAGCTTGCTCCGCCATTTAATAAGATCATGGCTGATCTGATCTCGGGCTCAGCTCTACTTCCCTGCCCGCTCCCCATAACTCTTCACTCCCTTATCGATCAGAAATCTGTCCAGCTCCACCTTAAATATATTCAATGACCCAGCCTCCACAGCTCTCTGGGCAGAGAATTCCACAGATTTACAACCCTCAAAGACATTCCTCCTCTTCTCAGTTCTAAATGGGCGACTCCTTATTCTTAAACTGTGCCCCCTAGTTCTGGATTCCCCCACGAGTGGAAATATCCTTTCTGCATTCACCTTGTCGAGCCCCCTCAGTATCTTACATGTTTCAATAAGATCACCACTCATTCTTCTGAACTCCAATGTGTATAGGCCCAACCTAACCTCATAAGTCAGCCCCCTCATCTCCATAATCAACCGAGTGAACCTTCTCTGAACAGTTCCAATGTAAGTATATCCTTCCTTAATACGGAGACCAAAACAGTATGCAGCACTCTAGGTGTGATCTCACCAATACCCTGTACAGTTGTAGCAGGACATCTCTGTTTTAATACTCTATCCCCCTTGCCTTCCTAATTACTTGCTGTACCTGCATACTAACTTTGTGTGTTTCATGCACAAGGACGCCCAGGTCCCTCTGAACTGCAGCATTTTGTAGTTTCTCGCCATTTAAATAATAATCTGCTTTTTTATTTTTCCTGCCAAAATGGATAACCTCATACTTTCCCACATTATACTGCCAAATTTTTGCCCACTCACTTAGCCTATCTATATCCCTTTGCAGATTTTTTTGTGACCTCCTCACAATTTGCTATCTTTGTATCATCAGCAAACTACATTACACGAGCCTGAAGCATCTGACAGTGGGGCCAAGTAGCCCAATAATGAGGCCAGGAAACAAACCACGGCTGGGAAAAGGGAGTGGGGGAGAGAGATAGAGGCAGTTACAGGGTGGGGCAGAGGTTTAGGTGGAGATTACACTAATCATACAAGTTATGACAGAGAATACACCAACGTGAGAGACACCATTAGACACACCATGAAACCCTTTATTTAAAAAGGGAGAAAGGAATAGACAGAGTAATTACAGACCCTTCAGCCTAACCTCAGTGGTGAGAAAATAATTGGAGAAAATCCTCAGGGACAGTAGAAGTCTTGATTTAGAAAGACACGGATTAATGAAGGACAGTCAGCATGGGTGTGTTAAAGGAAGATCGTGTCCAACTAACTTGATTGAATTTTATGAAGAGGTAACAAGGAGGGTCGATGAGGGTAGTGTGTTTGATGTGTTGTATATGGATTTTAAGGCTTTTGATAAGGTCCCACATGGCAGACTGGTCAAAAAAGTAAAAGCCCATGGGATCCAGGGTAAAGTGGCGAGTTGGATCCAAAATTGTCTCAGAGGCAGGAAGCAAAGGGTAATGGTTGATGGGTGTTTTTGTGACTGGAAGGCTGGTTCCTGTGGAGTTCCACAGGGCTCAGTACTAGGTTCCTTGCTTATTGTGGTATATATCAATGATTTAGACTTGAATGCAGGGGATATGATTAAAAAGTTTGCAGGTGATACTAAAATCGGCTGCAAGATTGATAATGAAGAAGCTGTAGACGGCAGGAAAATATCAATGAACTGATCAGGTGGGCAGAACAGTGGCAAATGAAGTTCAATCCCGAGAAATGTGAGGTAATGCATTTGGGAGGGCTAACAAGGAAAGGGAATATACATTAAATGGTAGGACACTGAGAAGTATAGAGGAACAAAGGGACCTTGGAGTGCAGGTCCACAGATCCCTGAAGGTAGCAAGCCAGGTAGAAAAGGAGGTTAAGAAGGCATACACCTTTATTAGCCGAAGCATAGAATAGAAGAGCACTAGTTAGGCCACAGCTAGAGTACTGCGTGCAGTTCTGGTCACCACAGGAAAAATGTGATTGCACTAGAGAGGGTACAGAGGAGATTTATGAGGGTGTTGCCTGGACTGGAGAATTTGAGCTATGAGGAATGATTGGATAGGCTGGGGTTGTTTTCTTGGAAACAGAGAAAGCTGAGAGGAGACCTCATTGAGGTGTATAAAATTATGAGGAACCTAGAAAGAGTGGATAGGACATACCTATTTCCCTGGTCAACAATCAGGGGCACAGAATTAAAGGGGATTTATGGGGAGATTTCTTCACCCAGAGGGTGGTGGAGGTCTGGAGCTCACTGCCTGAAAGAGTGGTAGAGGCAGAAACCTTCACCACATTTAAAAAGTACTTGGATGTGCACTTGAAGTACCGTAACCTACAGGCTACAGACCAAGAGCTGGAAAATGGGATTAGGCTGGATAGCTCTTTGTTGGCCGGTGCGGACACAAAGGGCCGAAATGGCCTCCTTCCGTGCTGTAACTTTCTATGCTTCTAAGATGGTAACAGGACCAAATCAAGTCAACATTGGTACAGTGGCTGAAACCAATCACGTCACAGAGAGCATCAACTTCAGCAACAGAAAGACTCTGTGTACAACAGAGTTCATACAGTTAACTTTAAGTAAAAGTAACAATGCACTAGTGATGAAGGTTATGCCAGTTCGAATCCAGATCTCAGCAAAATACACACATGCGATGCTGGAAAATGAACAATGTGGCACGATACATTGAGAGAATGCAGTAAACCAACCATTGTACTTGCCTTAAAGCTTCCCTACTATTAAAAGGGGAGGAGGAAAAAGAGGCACACTGCAAGGAACACATATGGGCGGAGCTGGAGACAGGACTGGGGTTGGGTTGCTCTTGGGGAAATCCCGAGCATGATTTTATCGGGCTTGCACTGCTGACTAAATCCCTTTGCTATTATACAATTACGAGAACAGACAACAAGCCAAACGCGAACAGACAGTTGCTCACAACCAGCTTTCACTCATCACAAAGCGTACCGCGAGAAAGCAGATGGGAGTGAGTCTCAATGGAGCATCCTCGCCTCATCTGCGATATCAGAACTACACAAGCAACACACTGAATGTGTCATTATAGAAGATTACAAATCAAGCCATAAATTAAGCATGCGATTTCTGCATGGATTTCTTGAGTATTTCTTCAGCTCACAGCACAGCTTAAATCTGAAAGTTTTGTTTGCAATTAAAATAAGAAAAACTTAAATTTACAGAGCACCTTTCACGTCCTTAGGAAGTGCCAAAGCGCTTTTCAACCAATTAACTGCAACAGTTACAACATTTCAGAAGTAATGCAGAAAACACGGCAGCCAATTTGCACACAGCAAGCTCCCACAAACAGCAAGGAGATAAATGACCAGATCATCTGTTTTCGTGATGCTGGTTGAAAGATAAATATTGGCCAGGATACCGGGGATAACTCCCCTGCTCTTCCTTGAATAATGTGATGGGATCTTTTCCATCCACCCGAGGGCCTCCTCCGAAAGACATGATACAAGACAAACTGAAGTTGCCTTTCCTACCAGCCTTCATGATTGAGCAACCTAATGACTTCACTGAAACGACAGTACTCAGGGTGCATGTCGAAATGACTGTTTATGATTATTCCACACCTATGTTTGCATCAGCATCAAAACATCTGGAGCAGGAGGGTAGTGAAATAAACTGAAATGTAGATGCATGAAAGCTTGAGTAAAAGTAAGGCAGTAAAAGAAAATTAATTTTACAGCTAGCCCGGATAATTTGAGGAAACTGGTGAGGCACAACCAAAATCTAAAGCAGAAGAGTGTGAAAACCATCTATATAAGCAGCATTGCTGGTAAAATTTCAAAGGTACATTAGAGGGGCACGAGTATGGAGCACTAAGAAGAAACAGATCATCTACGTAACATATTTAGGAAAACCAAAAGGCAGAGCCTCTCCCAAATAAGTGAATAACTCTGTATAATTCCGTGTAATGCCATGTAAGAAAAAGCATCGATGAACACAGAGCTGCAATGAGAGCACGGAAACGCCCTGATTGGAAAACTAAGCTAGCAGGATTGGGGGATGCAAATAGTCAGACGCTGGCCGTTCAGACTTTGGGTCTAGGCTCAAACCCTAATTTCCAGACACTTATTGCTTTGTTCTTTGTCTGCTTGCTTAAATTGAACTCGATGCCCCGAGCTGTGCTTCGAGCCTCACTTCTGGCCCAGTATCCAGACCGCTTAGCTCCCACTCTTCAAAATCAGCTGCTTACGACGTTTTAGCAGCCTAAGCTCTGGAATTCCCTCCCTAAACCTTGTTGCCTCTCTCTCTTCCTTTAAGACTATCCTTAAAACTTCCCTCTTTAACCAAGCTTTTGGTTATCTGGCGGTATCAAATTTTGTTTCCCATGAAGTAACTTTGGAAGTTTGACGTTGTTACAACAGCTACATAAATGCAAGTTGTTATTACTGCTGCCGTTTTGTTGCATGAAAGATTTCAGCTGGTTGGAATGGTCCAACATGAAATTGGAAAAGAAGTCGAAGGAACGCCACTCTGCCATCTGTCAGTACAGTGCCCGACGTCAAGAGTAGTTGATGCAGACTATGGGTTCCCGAGAGAAAATGTTTCCTCATCAAAAATATGTACTTTTTAAAAAGTTATTTGAAAAGGTCACACAAATGGACCAACACCAGGGGAAGAGAAGAAATGAAAAATGGATTTAACTGGCTTGAAATATATGCATGATCAAGAATTTAGTGAATAAAACTAATCACATCTCATCTAGTGGTAGAACAAAACCTTTAAGATTTAGGCAACTCAGTGATGCAAAATAGAGCCTCAACAACCCAGCTCAACTTGCAGAGAAGTGAGGCCCAAGGGTACTGCCCATTAAAATGCAATCAGAAAGCCCTTAATACAAAGCTCAGACAGCCAATTGGCCCAAGAAACTACTCAAAAACCCAACTAACCTAATGTAAATAAAAACAAGGGACAGGAGGGACATGCGCAGCACTGCCAGTTAAACCTGGTGTCAAAACACTAACATTCATTGCAAAACTCCTGCCAGGAGAAATGTCAGCAGCAGACATGAGTCTAGTAACCTGCTGTACACCTACAAGGGGCCCAGATGTAAAGATTGTTTATTAAAAAATGAACATGGCATCACAAGGGAATGTTAATGCCACGAGGTAACAATCAATGATTGAACTAGGCAACAGGATCTAAACCCAGCGAGAAACTGAAAGACAACTCGCGGCAGAATTTCCAAACAGCCAAGAAAGATTTATGCACGGAGCACTGGAGACATCAGCAGGGCAGAAATCAGCATATAATCCCAGAGCCGTCAACATCAAGAATTCTACAGCCTCTCAGCCGTGCACTGGAGCTGCCAAACACATGAAAAGGTTTCTAGTTTGTCAAGTAGAGCGCAAAAGAATCTTTCAATGGGTCCTTTATTTAACCTTTGCTTTTAATGGTCAAGAAAAAAATTAGTGAATATTTGAGTCTCATTTTCATAGTGCCCAGAAATGGTGCCTTGCATGGAGACTGCTCACTGACTATCGTGCTACATGCCCTCCTGCCTACTTGCAGCAATCTAATGTCGAGGTGACAATGGAAGCTACAGTTTTTCCATAGTGGCAGAGAAAATCTCTTATCGACAACAAATTCCTCCCTCTACTATGGGCAAAATTCATTCTGCTGATGCACCAGCCTGGTTCTGCCAACACAGTTCACAGGTATCCCAGAATATAGAAACATAGAAATTAGGTGCAGGACCAGGCCATTCGGCCCTTCGATCCTGCACCGCCATTCACTAAGATCATGGCTGATCATTCAACCTCAGTACCCCTTTCCTGCTTTCTCTCCATACCCCTTGATCCCTGAGGCCATAAGGGCCATATCTAACTACCTTTTGAATATATCGAACGAACTCGCCTCAACAACTTTTTGCGGTAGAGAATTCCACAGGTTAACCACTCTCTGAATGAAGAAGTTTTTCCTCATCTCAATCCTAAATGGCTTACCCCTTATTCTTAGACTGTGACCCCTGGTTCTGGACCTCCCCAACAACGGGAACATTCTTCCTGCCTCTAACCTGCCCAATCCCATCAGAATTTTATATGTTTCTATGAGATCCCCTCTCATTCTTCTGAGTGAATACAAGCCCAGTTGATCCAGTCTCTCCTCATTGGTCAGTCCTGCCATTCCGGGAATCAATCTGGTAAACCTTCGCTGTACTCCCTCAATAGCAGAACTTCCTTCCTCAGATTAGGAGACCAAAACTGAACACAATATTCCAGGTGTGGCCTCACCAAGGCTCTGTACAACTGCAGTAAGACCTCCCTGCTCCTATACTCAAATCCTCTAGCTATGAAGGCCAACATGCCATTTGCCTTCTTCACCGCCTGCTGTACCTGCACGCCAAATTTCAATAACTGATGTACCATGACACCCAGGTCTCGTTGCACCTCCCCTTTTCCTAATCTGTCATCATTCAGATAATATTCTGTCTTCCTGTTTTTGCCACCAAAGTGGATAACCTCTCATTTATCCACATTATACTGCATCGGCCATGTATTTGCCCACTCACCTAACCTGTCCAAGTCACCCTGCAGTCTCTTAGCATCCTCCTCACAGCTCACACCGCCACCCAGCTTAGTGTTATCTGCAAACTTGGAGATATTACACTCAATTCCTTCATCTAAATCATTGATGTATATTGTAAATAGCTGGGGTCCCAGCACTGAACCCTGCAGTACCCCACTGGTCACTGCCTGCCATTCTGAAAAGGACTTGATTATTCCGACTCTCTGCTTTCTGTCTGCCAACCAATTCTCTATCCACGTCAGTACATTACCCCCAATACCATGCGCTTTGATTTTGCACACCAATCTCGTGTGTGGGACCTTGTCAAAAACCTTTTGAAAGTCCAAATACACCACATCCACTGGTTCTCTCTTGTCCACTCTACGAGTTAGATCCTCAAAAAATTCTAGAAGATTTGTCAAGCATGATTTTCCTTTCATAAATCCATGCTGATTTGGACCGACCCTGTCATTGCTTTCCAAATGCGCTGCTATGTGGAAATGTATTTTTATCTAAGCTGATACCACACGGTATTTTTGTGCCCTTTTTAATATATAACAAAATGGAGTCCTGGTCCTTCGAGAAATTTCTGCACAAAGCAGTCGGCTTGCATAAACAGCTAAACCTGGCTTGAAAGGGCTGATTGCCACCAGACAGCTAGGAGGCAAGTCCTGCTGAGACAAGTACCACCCATGGTGCTCTCCTATTGTCTATACGACACCAGTTCCATGCCACCCCACCCTTTTCGAAGTGCTCAAACCACCAGCCATTATCTCTTGTAGAGACCTCATCCATTTGATGCAAAAAGATAACTGATGAGGAAACTGGACACAATGCAAGACAGGTAATACCACACTCTCATGGAGTAATGGCCGGCTGGCCAACTAATAACCCTGACAAAAGGAAATATCTGGAAACCATGTCAGAACAAGGACGTAGTAATTAACTCTTTATCTGTATTCACTGACTGCGAGACAGAGCCAATACACAGGGAGAGGCCATAACTTGGGTTTTACTATATAAATATCTCGTGAAACTATACCATTTCGGAGGTGTTCACTTAGCCATTGACTGAGTGTGACCTTGCCCTTGCTAGCAAGTAAATTAAAGAAACTTCTGCCGGAGCTGAAGGTGTCTGAGTCATTTATCGGAGGTCGAGATTTCGACAGTTACTTCTTGGAGGTTCCACCGAGATGCATACTCTCTGCCCTGTGAGTAAAACGGATACAGGCATAGTGCCTCTCCAGTGAAAGGCTTCAGTGGCCAAAACAAGGTGAGCCTTTTGCTCACAAGAGGTTTCTTCACTGTTGAATCGCATATGTAATCTGTTGTCCACAGGGGAAGTACTGCAATCTACGAGACTCGACATTTAAAAGCTAAAGTTATTTTTTATAACCATTTCTTTCTCAGCTCGCAAGCAGAAGAGAACTGGTTCTGGAAAAATCTCGAAACAGCCCGGGGAAGGTTTCAGTAGGTAAGGTGGAAAACGGCGCTATTAGGGGGAAAAAAAAAAAGGTACTTAAAGGTTCTTGTGATAAGATTAGAAAAAAAAAGCGCTAATCGATCGAAGGTTCTTATGTGATAAGAGTTAGGGTAATGGAACCATAAGTTTTATTAGGATAAGTTAAGGACTCGGTCTGTAGTGGCGTACAACGCAGACTGAGAATTGATTAT
Source organism: Pristiophorus japonicus (assembly GCF_044704955.1). NCBI lineage: Eukaryota > Metazoa > Chordata > Chondrichthyes > Pristiophoridae > Pristiophorus > Pristiophorus japonicus. The sequence continues at coordinate 15,351,968 of NC_091977.1, read as the reverse complement.
TTGTTTAGATAAAGTTTAAGGTTATGATTTGTATACTCGTGTGAATATTGTTTGTCCTAGCTGTCCTTGTTATACTGTTGTGTGCAATACCTTTGTGCGACATTGCAATTAGAGAAACGGGAAGAGTCACTAGAGAAAATTGTGATTCGGGAAAAACAAGGATTGATTAAGAAAAGAAACAGTAACTGATTGATCAACTACGGTTGGTTCGTGCCAACATATCTCACACACCCGAATTAAGAGCCTTTTCAGGCCACGTAACGGCCAGAAGTGGGCGCAGAGAACTCGGTTGGCCGAAAGGATTGTGAGATCAGAAACTGTGGAAAATCTTAATCATCCAGAATGGGTGCCGGAGTAAGTTAAACCACCACAAAAGGCACACCAGCCTATGTCATGCTCCAGAATTGGTGTCAGTCTTCAATTGACCAAAACAAAATGGGTAAAGTGGACTAAGGGGGTGAAAACAGGCCATTTCCACCCGATGGTTTATTTAATTTAGAGAGAACAACATGTCTAGAGGAGTGTCTTATAAACAGAGATCCACGTAGGAAAAAAAAAGGAAAGTAATAGAAAAGGCCTGGGTTCCGATTCTTCAAGCCCGTGTAAAATTAACAGAGGAAGTAACTCAATATGAAAAAAAAAAAGAGAACCTGATAGTGACTTATGGATTAAAAAAAAAATAAAGCTGGCCAAAATAAAAAGAAGCTTTATTGAATGGAGAGAGACTTTTGTGAATGTCTTGTCTTTGAGAGTGCGTGAATGTCTTGTCTTTGAATGAGTGCTTCTGTGTTTTTTTTCTCGTGTCTGGAAACCTGTTTGGAAAGGTTGTGGAGCTGCCTGTTTGTTTTAGCTCCACCCACTTTTTCAAACAGAGTGATGTTTTTTAACCCTTCATAGTGTTGTCCTGTATGTGGGAAGTTTAAGACATTTTAAGTTAGAAACGCAGGTGTGGATTTATTCGGATGAGAAGTTACGGAGCTAGGAAATGCACAAAGGATAGGTTTGTTGAGACATGGTCTCGGTGGTTAAAAAGAGAATTTATTTGACACGCTTACTTACTTGTCGAAAGAAGACACGCAATCATTGATTATATTGGTATGAAAGACATAAATTTAGTCTAGGAGTAAGATAAAGAACGGGGAAGGGAAGTTGGAATGCTTTTTTTTTTAAAAAGCCTTTGTGGGTCTCTCGAGGTTCAGGCTGGGGAGTACACTCCCAATTGTCCTTGATGTAAAATCTTGACGCGAAAGCTTCTAAGCTTAGTAAGAGGATTTGTTTTTTTGATAAAGAGTGGCAGTACAATAGTTGAATTGGGATTTTGAGATATTTCAGGTGATCTCCTTGATCAACATTTTGGGTGTATTGGAAAAATCTTGGGTTTGGAAGCCTTTTAATAAAATTATAAAACAAGTACTTTACATTCTGTTATCTGTTAATCACTATAAGCATAAATGAGAAGTCCGTGTAACACACCGATTCTTCCAGTTCAGAAGCCCAATAGTGACAAATGGAGGTTTGTCCATGACCTACGAGCTGTGAATGAATCTACTATATTCTCACAATGCTAAAAGGAGGATTTGGAATGAAGTATCCCGGAATGCTTTCCAGAGTCTTAAGCAGTCCCTCACTTCAGCACCAGCCTTGGGATTACCAGATTACACTAAGCTATTCAACTTATTTGTGAATCACAAAATCGGGTTTTGCACAATCTGTTTTGACTCAGTTACATGGGGAGAGGCAGCGACCGGTAGCATATTTCAATACCCAACCAGGCCCAGTGGCACGCGGACTACCAGGATGTCTTCCTTCATTGGCAGCAGATTATTATGCTATACAACAGGCTCAGACAATAACTCTAAATCATCAGACCATTCTATACATCCCACACTCTGTCGAGATTTTACTTACTAAATGTGCTACCCAGCACCTAACCTCCACAAGAGCCACTAAATAGGAGGTCGAACTGTTATCAAATCAGAACCTTATAATTGCTCAGACCCGCCACCCACTATTAATGAGGTGCTGACCTTTCAGACACAGGCCAGTACGGAGGAGAAGTTGACCTGGACGAAGGATCAATGTTATAAAAATCCAGAAGGAATATGGGTTCACCATGACGGCTGCGTGGTGGTGCCCAAATCCTTACTTCCATGGATTGCCCGATGTGTTCATACATTCACAGATGCAGGCAAAGGGGGAATGACAGATTATATTTTGGCAACTTGGTATGCACCAGGTATTTCGGCAATTGCAAAACAAATCTGTGAAAATTGTGTTACCTGTCAGACAATGAATCCGGGTAAGACGGAAAAAATAGAATCTGCCTCCCTGCTTCCTCTCATACTTTATTTTCCCCCTCCTAATTAGACCCTTTGTCCTCCTCTGCTGATTTCTAAATTTCTCCCAGTCCTCAGGTTTGCTGCTTTTTCTGGCCAATTTATATGCCTCTTCCTTGGATTTAACACTATCCTTAATTTCCCTTGTTAGCCACGGTTGAGACACCTTCCCCGTTTTATTTTTATTCCAGACAATTTTTTAAGTTCATCCATGTAATCTATAAATGTCTGCCATTGCCTATCCACTGTCAACCCTTTAAGTATCATTTGCTAGTCTACTGTAGTCAATTCACATCTCATACCATCCAAGTTATCTTTCAAGTTCAGGACCCTAGACTGAATTAACACTGTCACTCTCCATCTTAGTAAAGAATTCTACCATATCATGGTCACTCTTCCCCAGGGGGCCTCGCACAACAAGATTGCTAATTAGTCCTCTCTCTCATTACACAACAACCAGTCTAGGATGGCCAGCTCCCTAGTTGTTTCATAGAAACATAGAAAATAGGTGCAGGAGTAGCACTTTTAGCCCTTCAAGCCTTCACCGCCATTCAATAAGATCATTGCTGATCATTCCTTCAGTACTCCTTTCCTGCTTTCTCTCCATAACCCTTGATCCCCTTAACCGTAAGGGCCATATCTAACTCCCTCTTGAATATATCCAATGAACTGGCATCAACAACTCTGCGGCAGGGAATTCCACAGGTCAACAACTTTCTTAGTGAAGAAGTTTCTCCTCAGCTCAGTCCTAAATGGCCTACCCCTTATCCTAAGACTATGTCCCCTGGTTCTGGACTTCCCCAACATCAAGAACATTCTTTCCGCATCTAACCTGTCCCGTCCCGTCAGAATCTTATATGTTTCTATGAGATCCTCTCTCATCCTTCTAAACGCCAGTGAATAAAGGCCCAGTTGATCCAGTCTCTCCTCATGACAGCCCAGCCATTCCTGGAATCAGTCTGGTGAACCTTCGCTGCACTCCCTCAATAGCAAGAACGTCCTTCCTCAGACAAGACCACCAAAACTGAACACAATATTCCAGGTGAGGCCTCACCAAGGTCCTGTACAACTGCAGTAAGACCTCCCTGCTCCTATATTCAAATCCCCTAGCTATGAAGGCCAACACCATTAGCCTTCTTTACCGCCTGCTGTACCTGCGTGCCCACTTTCAGTGACTGATGAACCATGACACCCAGGTCTCGTTGCACCTCCCCTTTTTCTAGTCTGCCGCCATTCAGATAATATTCTGCCTTCGTGTTTTTGCCCCCAAAATGGATAACCTCACATTTATCCACATTATACTGCATCTGCCATGTATTTGCCCACTCACCTAATCTGTCCAAGTCACCCTGCAGCCTCTTCGCGTCATCCTCACAGCTCTCACCACCACCCAGTTTAGTGTCATCCGCAAACTTGGAGATATTACACTATTCCTTCATCCAAATCGTTAATGTATATTGTAAATAGCTGGGGTCCCAGCACTGAGCCCTGCGGCACCCCACTAGTCACTGCCTGCCATTCTGAAAAGGACCCGTTTATCCCGACTCTCTGCTTCCTGTCTGCCAACTAGTTCTCTATCCACGTCAGTACATTACCCCCAATACCATGCGCTTTGATTTTGTACACCAATCTCTTGTGCGGGACCTTGTTAAAAGCCTTTTGAAAGTCCAAATACACCACATCCACTGGTTCTCCTTTGTCCACTCTACGAGTTACATCCTCAAAAAATTCCAGAAGATTCGTCAAGCATGATTTCCCTTTCATAAATCCGTGCTGACTCGGTCACTGCTTTCCAAATGGGCTGCTATTTCATCCTTAAAAATTGATTCCAACATTTTCCCCACTACTGATGTCAGGCTAACCGGTCTATAATTACCCGCTTTCTCTCCATCCTTTTTTAAAAAGTGCCGTTACATTAGCTACCCTCCAATCCATAGGAACTGATCCAGAGTCGATAGATTGTTGGAAAATGATCACCAATACATCCACTATTTCTATGGCCACTTTCTTAAGTACTCTGGGATGCAGACTATCAGGACCCGGGGATTTATTGGCCTTTAATCCCATCAATTTCCTTAACACAATTTCCCGCCTAATAAGGATATCTTTCAGTTCCTCATTGTCATTAGATCCACTGTCCCCTAGTACATTCGGACAGATTTGTGTATCTTCCTTTGTGAAGACAGAACCGAAGTATTGGTTCAATTGGTCTGCCATTTCTTTGTTCCCCATTATAAATTCACCGGAATCCGATTGCAAGGGACCTACATTTGTCTTTACTAATCTTTTTCTCTTCACATATTTATAGAAATATGTTTCCTCGACATATTGGTCGAGAAAGCCATCCCTAATACACTCCAGGAAATCCTCGTCCATCGCATTGCTACCAACTTGGTTAACCCAATCTATATGTAGGCTAAAGTCGCCCATGATAACTGCTGTACCTTTATTGCAAGCATCCCTAATTTCTTGTTTGATGCCATCCCCAACCTCACTACGACTGTTTGATGGTCTTTACACAACTCCCACTAGCGTTTTCTGCCCTTTGGTATTCCGCAGCTCTACACATACAGATTCCACATCATCCAAGCTAATGTCCTTTCTTACTATTGCATTAATTTCCTCTTTAACCAGCAACGTCACCCCACCTCCTTTTCCTTTCTGTCTGTCCTTCCTAAATGTTGAATACCCCTGGATGTTGAGTTCCCAGCCTTGGTCACCCTGGAGCCATGTCTCCGTAATCCCAATTATATCATAATCGTTAATAGCTGCCTGCGCAGTTAATTCATCCACCTTATTACAAATACTCCTCGCATTGAGGCACAGAGCCTTCAGGCTTGACTTTTTAGCACTTTTTGTCCCTTTAGAATTTTGCTGTAATGTGGCCCTTTTTGATTTTTGCCTTGGGTTTCTCTGCCCTCCACTTTTACTATTCTCCTTTCTATCTTTTGCTTCTGCCTCCATTTTATTTCCCTCTGTCGCCCTGCATAGGTTCCCATCCCCCTGCCATATTAGTTTAACCCCTCCCCAACAGCACTTGCAAACACTCCCCCGAGGACATTGGTTCCGGTCCTGCCCAGGTGCAGGCCGTCATGTTTGTCTGGTCCCACCTCCCCCAAAACCGGTTCCAATGTCCCAGGAATTTGAATCCGACTCTCTTGCGGCACTCCTCAAGCCACGTATTCATCTGAGTTATCCTGCAATTCCTACTCTGACTAGCACGTGGTACTGGTAGCAATCCTGAGATTACTACCTTTGAGTTCCTACTTTTTAAATTTAACTCCTAGCTCCCTAAATTCAGCTTGTAGGACCTCATCCCGCCTTTTTCCTATATCGTTGGTACCTATATGCACCACGACAACTGGCTGCTCACCCTCCCGCTCCAGAATGCCCTGCAGCCGCTCCGAGACATCCTTGACCCTTGCACCAGGGAGGCAACACACCATCCTGGAGTCTCGGTTGCGACTGCAGAAACGCCTATGTATTCCCCTTACAATATAAGCCCTTATCACTACAGCTCTCCCACTCTTTTTCCTGCCCTCCTGTGCAGCAGAGCCACCCATGGTGCCATGAACTTGGCTGCTGCTGCCTTCCCCTGGTGAGCCATCTCCCCCAACAATATCCAAAGCGGTATATTTAACAAGTATCGTTAAAGAACCTAGCTGATTGGCTTTTTCAGCACCATGATCAAAACCCCGGTTTTACTGGAAATCTTTCACCGCTGGAAATTTGTGTTGCATCAAAAAAAGCACAAATGCTGCCAAAACCCCCGAGCCTGGATTTTCCAATTGGTGTTACTTTAGAAACCCATTTATTTCACAAGGCTACAGTCGGATTTAAATTAACATGGATGGAAAACTCCAGACTTGTGTCTTCTCTCGAGTTTGCTGGGCAATAGAGCAGGAGCTGGCCCGATAAAGCCAGTGTGCATGTAATCAAGACTGACCCCTCCACTCATTCCTTATCTACATGCTGCTCCTCAGTCATGTCACCTTCATCAATGCATTAAAATCAAAATCCTTGCCCACATCACTCCATGGCCTCGTACCATCCTATCTCTGCAAAACCCTCTCGTCTTGAAGTGACCTTGAGTGCTCTGCTCTTCTGAATCTGGTTGTATATGCAATGCACTCCCTTCACCCCATCATTGGTGGTAGCGTCTCTCGTCAACTTTAAAACAACTCATCAAAACCTCTCTCTTCGATCAAACTTTGTCACCTTTTATTCTTCTCCTTCCCGATGCCTATTGAGAAACTCCTTGGGACATTCATTATGTTAAAGGTGTGATACAAATGTAAGTTGGTGCTATTTTCCTATTCTGCCAGCCTGTTTACGTTCTCCTGTAACATCGAAACATCGAAAATAGGTGCAGGGGCAGATTATTCGGCCCTTCAAGCCTGCACCACCGTTCAATATGATCACAGCTGATCATGCAACTTCAGTACCCCATTCCTGCCTTCTCTCCATACTCTCTGATCCCTTTAGCCGTAAGGACCACATTTAACTCCCTTTTGAATATATCCAATGAACTGGCCTCAACAACTTGTGGTAGAGAATTTCATAGGTTCACAATTCGCTGGGTGAAAAAGTTTCTCTTCATCTCGGTCCTAGATGGCTTAGCCCTTATCCTTAGACTGTGACCCCTGGTTCTGGACTTCCGCAACATCGGGAACACTTTTCCTGCATCCAATCTGTCCAATCCCGTTAGAATTGTATATGCTTCTATGAGATCCCCTCTCATTCTTCTAAATTCCAGTGAACATAAGCCTAGTCAATCCAGTCTTTCTTCATACGTCAGTCCTGCCACCCTGGGAATCAGTCTGGTGAACCTCCGCTTCACTCCCTCAATAGCAAGAATGTCCTTCCTCAGATTAGGAGACCAAAACTGCACACAATACTCAAGGTGCGGTCTCACCAAGGCCCTATACAACTGCAGTAAAACCTCCCTGCTCCTATACTCAAATCCTCTCGCTATGAAGGCCAACATGCCATTTGCTTTCTTTATTGCCTGCTGTACCTGCATGCCTACTTTCAATGACCGATGTACCATGACACCCAGGTCTCATTGCACCACCCCTTTTACTAACCTGTCACCATTAAATAATAATCTGCGTTCCTGTTTTTGCCACCAAACTGGATAATCTCACACTTATCCACATTATACTGCATCTGCCATGCACTTGCCCACTCACCTAACCTGTCCAAGTCACCCTGCAGCCTCTTAGCATCTTCCTCACAGCTCGCACTCCCAACCAGCTTAGTGTCTTCTGCAAACTTGGATATATTACACTCAATTCCTTCATCTAAATCATTAATGTATATTGTAAATAGCTGGGAGCACTCAACCTTGCGGTACCCCACTAATCACTGCCTGCCATTCTGAAAAGGACCAGTATATTCCCACTCTTGGCTTCCTGTCTGCCAACCAGTTCTCTAACCACGTCAATACATTACCCCCAATCCCATGTGTCTTAATTTTGCACACTAATCTCGTGTGGGATCTTGTCAAAAGCCTTTTGAAAGTCCAAATACACCACATCCACTGGTTCTCCTTTGTCCACTCTACTAGTTACATCCTCAAAAAATTCTACAAGATTTGTTAAGCATTATTTCCCTTTCATAAATCCATGCTGACTTGGACCGATCATGTCACTGCTTTCCAAATACACTGCTATTACATCTTTAATAATTTATTCCAGCATTTTCCCCACCACCAATGTCAGGCTAATCAGTCTATAATTTCCTGTTTTCTCTCTCCCTCCTTTTTTAAAAAGTGGGGTTACATTAGCTATCCTCTAATCTATAGGAACTGATCCAGAGTCCATGGAATGTTGGAAAATGACCACCAATGCATCTACGATTTCTAGGGCCACTTCCTTAAGTTCTCTGGAATGCAGACCATCAGGTCCTGGGGATTTATCAGCCTTCAATCCCATCAATTTCCCCAACATCATTTCCTGACTAATAAGGATTTCCCTCAGTTCCCTCCTCCTCGCTGGACCCTCGGTCCATAAGAACATAAGAATTAGGAACAGGAGTAGGCCATCTAGCCCCTCAAGCCTGCTCCGCCATTCAACAAGATCATGGCTGATCTGGCCGTGGACTCAGCTCCACTTACCCGCCCACTCCCCATAACCCTTAATTCCCTTATTGGTTAAAAATCTACCTGTGATTTGAATGCATTCAATGAGCTAGCCTCAACTGCTTCCTTGGGCAGAGAATTCCACAGATTCACAACCCTCTGGGAGAAGAAATTCCTTCTCAACTCGGTTTTAAATTGGCTCCCCAGTATTTTGAGGTTGTGCCCCCTAGTTCTAGTTTCCCCGACCAGTGGAAACAACCTCTCTGCCTCTATCATGTCTATCCCTTTCATTATTTTAAATGTTTCTATAAGATCACCCCTCACCCTTCTGAACTCCAACGAGTAAAGACCCAGCCTATTCAATCTATCAGAAGGTAACCCCCTCATCTCCGGAATCAGCCTAGTGATTCGTCTCTGTACCCCCTCGAAGGCTAGTATATCCTTCCTTAAGTAAGGTGACCAAAACTGCACGCAGTTATCCAGGTGCGGCCTCACCAATACCCTGTACAGTTGCAGCATGACCTCCCTGCTTTTGTACTCCATCCCTCTCGCAATGAAGGCCAACATTCCATTTGCCTTCCTGATTACCTGCTGCACCTGCAAACTAACTTTTTGGGATTCATGCACAAGGGCCCCCAGGTCCCTCTGCACCGCCATTCGACCAAAAAGAGTTTCATGCACAAGGGCCCCCAGGTCCCTCTGCACCGCCATTCGAACAATATTCCCTTTTTTTTTCACCCAAGGTGGATGACCTCACATTTTCCGACATTGTATTCCATCTGCCAAACCTTAGCCCATTCGCTTAACCTATCTAAATCTCTTTACAGCCTCTCTGTGTCCTCTACACAACCCGCTTTCCCACTAATCTTTGTCTCATCTGCAAATTTTGTTGCACTGCACTCTGTCCCTCTCTCCCAGGTCATCTATGTATATTGTAAACAGTTGTGGTCCCAACACCGATCCCTGTGGCACACCACTAACCACTGATTGCCAACCTGAAAAGGACCCATTTATCCTGACTCTCTGCTTTCTGTTAGTTAGCCAATTCTCTATCCATGCTAATACATTTCCTCTGACTCCGCGTACCTTTATCTTCTGCAGTAACCCTTAGTATTTTCAGGAGGTTATTCCTGTCTTCCTTAGGTGAAGACACAACCAAAATATTCGTTCAATTGGTCTGCCGTTTCTTTGTTCCCCATTATGAATTCACCTGATTCTGACTGCAAGGGACCTACATTAGTCTTCACTAATCTTTTTCTCTTCACATATGTATAAAAGCTTTTGCAGTCAGTTTTTATGTTCCCTGCAAGCCTATGTTCCCTGTAGTGCCCTCCAGTCTTCCTGGCAATGTTACTCTCTCAGTACAGGTTGAACCTCCCTTATCCAGAACCACCCCTCGTCCAGAACCATTCCCGGTCACCGGGTGGTGGATGTGCAGAACTCCAACATGAACAAATTGAAGTCCTTCCTCGCTGCTGACCCCGCGATCCACCGCACCCCCACCCCACCATATGATCTCTCTTCCGCACTCCCAGCTCCAAGCCAGCCAGCCCCAATATCCCCTTGCTCAGTACCTGTACCATCCAATTTAACGTGACCACCCCTCATCCAGAAAAATGTCTTATCCAGAACAAGCCAGGTCCTGAGGGTTCCGAATAAGGGAAGTTCAACTTGTATTAGCAAACTTTGATATTCACACCCTTTTGTCAGCTGTGGTTCAGTGGGGAGCACACCCGCCTGAGTCAGAAGGTTGTGGGTTCAAGTCCCACTCCAGGAACTTGAGCACATAAATCTAAGTTTGACACTCCAGTGCAGTGCTGCACTGTCGAAGGTGCCATTTTCGGATGAGTTGTTCAAACTGAGGCCCGTCTGCTTACAGGTGAACGTAAAAGATTCCATGGCACTATTTCGAAGAGCAGGGGAGTTCTCCCCAGTGTTCTGGCCAATATTTATCCCGCAATCAACATCACTGAAACAGATTATCTGGTCATTATCATATTGCTTTGCTGTGTGGAAATTGGCTGTCGCGTCTCCCACATTACAACATGACTACACTCCAAGAGTATTTCACTGGTTGTGAAGTGCCTTGAGACTTTCGGTGGTCATGAAAGGCGCTATATAAATGCAAGTCTTTCTTTCATTTTAAATCCAGATCATTTATATAAACATGTCGAAGAAAAATGGCCCAATGCTGATGCCTGGCACACCACACTGTCCACAGACTGCCAGCCGAATAAATATATATTTATCACAACCTTCTACTCTGTCTTTCAACCAGCTCTCTCTTCACACTGCCACTTTCTCTGAATTTTGTCAACAAATTTCTCATGCAGCACTTCAAATATTTTCTGGAAGTCTATGTCAGATACATCTATTGCATCCTTCTATCTAAATTATTCCTTCAAAAAATTGCATCGAGTTGGTCAAAGTTCCCCCCCCCCAACCCCCGCCCCCCATAAATCTAAACTGACTAACTCTGATCAGTCCATGCTCTTAAGTGCTCATTTATTTTCCAGCGTTCAGAGGAATCTTGATAATTTGCCCACTGAAGAATATAGCAAAAATCACGCTTCATATATCTCTCTCTCCACTCGCCCACTGCCACCACCCCTTCATGTGCTTGTCCTGAGAGCAATCAATTTACAGCTCTTTGTAAGTGGGTAATCAAACGGTCACAAATAGCAGTTACACAAAAGACAAGATGACAGCTGTGGCTCAGTGGGTAGCACCCTCACCTCAGTTAGAAGCTTTTGGGTTCAAGTCCCACTCCAGAGATTTGAGCACAAAAATCCATGCTGACATTGCAGCGCTCCCTCAGTGTTGCACTGCAGTATCAGAGGTGCCGTCTTTCGGATAAGACGTTAAACCGAGGCACCGTCTGCTCTCTCAGGTTGAGGTAAAAGATCCCATGACGCTATTTTGAAGAGCAGTGGAGTTATCCCCAGTGTCATGGCCAATATTTATCCCTCAATCAATATCACAAACAGATTCCGGTCATTCTCACATTGTTGTTTGAGATCTTGCTGTGCGCAAATTGGCTGCTGCGTTTCCTACATTACAACAGTGACTACACTCCAAAAGTATTTAATTGGCTGTAACGTGCTTTGGGACGCTGTATAGATGCAAGTTTTTCTTTCTTTCTTTCCCCACCTCTCTCGAAGGTGCTAACTGGACTGCAGTCCCACAGGTGTTTGCTGGTACCCTACCCAAGTGGCCATTCTTCATGTGACAGTTCAGACAGCTAGCCCTGGCAGGTTGTTCACAGAGACAAGTATATAGAGAGAGAGAGAGAGAGAGAGGAGTGGCATTTGCCCCATTTAGCTCTTGCTTCCATAGCAACCCATGGCCTCAACATTCGATCATGGGGAAAGGAGCAGAATCACAGCCTAAACCTGACCCTGGACCCGTGCCACATCCACACAGGTTATTTCATAACATTATTCTTCGCGTTGAGAGAGTTTCATTTTATATAATAGATAGCAGAACTGGATAATATGAAATTTGATAAAGGTTTAAACATGAACTGTCACTTAAAGTTTCTATGCCCCAAAGTTAAATGTTCCCATGAATTTAAAGGAAATCTGACATATTGCTAAATTTTTAATCTCATAATACTCATGTTAAATAAATATAAGTTGCTGTTGTTATTGAGGAAAATGTAATAGCAGGCAAGGGGAAAAAATTCTCTTCGACATTTTCCGTAGCTTGTAGTTCAGGAGCCCCAACCTGTAACTTTGCATTTGACCCTCCCACATCTTGATCATTCCAGCACTTCATAATGGGTACTATTACCTTTGGGTCTGTGCTTTGTATCGGTACAATTAATAGTACAGTCCATTGTATTTCTATTCACAAAGTCACTCATGAGCCAAATTCTTTACAGACCATGGTGATTGCAGTACATTCTACCCACATGGCACAGGGAGAAGCGACAATCTTAGTGACGTAGAGTGCTGCGTGAGGAGGCAAATTCATCTACCAAACAGCTCGAACTCAGAGCACTCAGCAGGAACCGGACCAGCTGGTGTAGCGAGTCAATAGACTTGGCTTTCCTACCTCAAGGTAATACAGTTGTAACTCTCCAGTCCGGCACCCTCGGGACCTGACTAGTGCCGGAACAGAGAATTTCCCGGACTACGGGAGGTCTCGCTTAACGGTACCGGTGAACAGCGCCCGGGCTTGTGTCTGTGCGAGTGCGTGCTGGCACTCTGTTGGCGGCTCCCTCAGCATGCACTCACCGACTGACTGACAGACATCAGCCGCTCGCCAAACACACTGCTGGCAGCCATTGCAGCCGATGAAAACTTTTAAAAATAAATAAATAAACAAACAAACAAACCCACCATTCCCTCAGGCTCAACTAATGCCGAACCACGGATGTTTCCCGATGTGTGTGTCCCGGACTGGAGAGGTATAACCTGTAGTTCAAACGCAGCCCATGCTAATGGGATAAAAGCCTCCTTCATTTAGTAGTTGCAAGGGACCCTGCGTCATTCAAGCTCGAGTACTATCAATTCACGTCTTAAGTTTGCATAAAACTGGCAATCTCACTCACGAGAGGATTCCCATCGTCGGAGTCTGGGATTAAGAAATACTGTTGGAACACAGCATAGGAAGCCTTATTCTGCAATTGGACTGTGAGCGTTTGATGCCAAAACACATTCTATTGCCAAGCATGAAGAAACTTCAGCATTTTAATACACTCCAGGGAGTATCACAAATTACTTCTCATCTTACTCTAGTAACTAGGTCAGTTTACTAAGAGCTCAAGGTAAAAACAAGCTGCGATCTCAAAAACAACGCTATTGCAGATGAGTTGGTCAGAATCTTCCAAAGCTCTCTAGATTTGGGAATTGTGCCTTTGGATTGGTAATTGCAAATGTCACACCTTTATTTACAATGGCAGGGAGAGAAAAACCAGGAAATTACAGACCTGTCAGTTTATCAATTATGAGGAACTTTAGGGAGAGTGGCTTCGCACTTGGACAAGTATGAGCTGATCAGAGAGTCAGCATGGATTTGTGTATGGTACATACGTCATGCCTGACTAATCTTGAACCTTTTTTGAGGCCATCCACTTTGGATCCAAGGAAGAGAAATCGGAATAGTTTCTTAATGGAGAGGCTAGGAACTGTGGAGCAGCAAAGAGATTTGGGTGTCCATGTACACAAATCACAGGTACAAAAAGGTAAATGGCTAATATAATGTTGGTCATTATCTCAAGGGGGCTGGAATACAAAGGGGAGGAAGTGAGGCTTGGTCAGACCCCATCTGCAGCACTGCTTTCAGTTCTGGGCAGAGCACCTCAGGGAGGATATATTGGTCTTGGAGAGGGTACAGTGCAGATTCATAGCATGGCTTAAAGGGTTATCCTTCTGAGGGCAGGTTGTATAAACCTGGTTTGCATTCCCTCGAGTTTACACGGGTGAAGGGTAATCAAAACAAGGAGTTTAAAATTATAAAGGGGTTCGATAGGGTAGATGTGGAGAAACTATTTCCTCTAGTGGCAGAACAAAAGGTCACAAGCTTAAAATTAGAGCTAGGTCTTTTAGGAGTGACATGAAGAAGCACCTTTTCACACAAAGGGTAGTGGAAATCTGGAACTCTCCCCAAAATGCTGAAGATGCAGGACTGACAGCAATAGATTTTTGTTCAGCAAGGGATAGAGAGTGACGGCGGGTATGTGTTGTACAGGTAGATATTGGCCACGGCCTAATAGTTTGGCACAAAAAGCTTAAGGGGCGGAATGGCCTATTCATGTTCCCACAGATGCTGCTCAACTTATCTGAATGTTTTGGGTTTGTACAATCTTGAAAGATCTTACACTGGAGACATTTATTCCAGCAGTGACTCTGAATAATGTGCTTACTTGGTTATTTCATTCTGTAATATTTCAATATACACTGCAAACACACGGGCCTGAAATCACTGATATTAGTAACAAACATATTTATATCAAATTCCGTTATTCGTTATTTTAACAAAAGCATGTTATTGTGATCATTAATATCACACTGTGCAATTTCAAGGCAGAGAGAGAAAGGACAAACTTCCTCACTTTATACACTAAATGATGGTCTTATGAAGTTTGTCAAACATTTTTCTTCTAGCTCGATATATGAAACCAAGTTTGGGGACGGGGACGGGGGGGGGAGCAGGTAGTGATGCGAGCGTGGGGTGAAAAAGGAACTGGAAACAAAATAATTAGACGTTCCAAAGCACATACATTTAGAAAAGTTTTTTCTTTAACTAATCAAACGAGTCAGGCTGAAAACAAAACAGTAAACCATCCCTACTTACCACTAGAGATTGCTCCAGAGAAACCTGCCGATCATCCTTTTCAACCGTACGCCTGCAGTCCGGACACACCCAGAGCAGAAGGTGCAACATGCTATTTGTTTTTGGGGATGTAGAAAGTGCCATTTTGTTTGGGTTTGTAATCCCACTCTCCGAGAGTGAAGAGTCTTTGCGTTCACTTCGACACAGAAGACATCGTTCTCCTGTTGAGTACGGTGCCCTCTGACCCAGACCAAAAGTGAAGGGCGTCTGCAATAGAGCAAAACAGTAAGTGAATTTATCAGCAGGAGGCAAAACAAAAACCTCAAAACATTTACATCGTTACACATCATCTGGTTCACTGTTCCTCAGTGACTGACCCAGCCAAATTTATTTTAATTATTTGGGATGCCAGTATTTTTTGGTAGGACGCGACTGCTGCCAACGAACCGGAAGCAGACTGCGCATGCGCGCTGACGGCTCATCACGGGAGGGAGCGGGCTGGGAGAAAAAAATGCTGGTCAACAATGTTCTGTCAGGAAAAAAAAGCTTCCCGTCCCAGATAAATGTGCAGTATGCTTCTGCGCAGCTCCAGTTGTTGGCAAGAGTCACTCCGTTTTTGGTATTCCGAGATCGTATTTTCCAATTACCTCCATTTTCCCAAGTGAAACACAAATCAGTGGGCTAGTACGTCACATTTAAGTCTCAGATCGAGCGTGGGATGCTTAAGCCGCCTGGTCACGCTTGCTCATGCCGTTGTGCAGAGTTTTAAGACTTGCACAACTCTGCAATCGATTAGCCAGTTGCTCCTGGAGCTATAAAACACAACCAATCCGTCGGATTTTAATCAACCCGATTTTCAAACGAGTGTCGAAATCGCATTTTCCCTCTTTTGTCCTGAGTGAAGTGACCCAGCGACACATCCAAACTCCCATACCCACCGGACACGGATATCCCACTGGGCGGCAATCCAGAATTCAGAGCTCCACTTGCCAGGTGTGTCTGGAATGGGGTTTGAACCAGAGATGGGAATGCGACCACTAAGCCAAAGGCTCGCTCTGGGAAACACAAGTCACCTTTCCAATGGGTACTGGGGTTATGGGGCCAGTTAACCGATGGATCAGTATAAATGGATTCAGAAAACAATTTGATGGCAGAACAGATTGAGGGAATGTGGTGAGAAGGCAGTTTAGGTGGAACTGATTTTCAAAATAAGGCAGCATTGTGCTAATGGTTTTCTCCTGTGCTGAAGATTCTTGACACTCTCTCCAGCGCTGTCAGTGAAGTGCATGATATTATCACAGCAGAGATTGGAAACGTCCTCAATGGAGAGAGAGCCACATGAAACCATTGCAAAGGAGTTCCAATATATGGCGCCATTCCATTTTGAACTAATTTGAAGATTATGAATTTTGTACATTGGTTTTTGGATTTATAAAAAGTTGGCAGCTCATCAGACAATAAATTTCAGCTTTCCAATTAAAACTGTAATCACTAACAGTACATTTCAATTTTGGAACAAATACAACCATGAAGTTTTTACTGCCCTTACTTTCAAAAACACTTTTCACAGATGATGATAAATGTACAACCAATTAATCAGGATTTCTAAGTGCGCCTGTTAAAATAACCAATCTTATAATTTGTATCCAGGACTGAAGTAAATTATTTGCCCAAGTGTGTATGGACCAGAACATAAGATTACCTACAGCAAATATGGTCGTCTCATTCTGTGTACATAGTTCAATCTCCACATGCAAACCAATGCACAATCACCCAACAGGGAGAAACAGCTAGGGACCAACATTCTCTCTAAGCTGCTTGGCTGCCCGCCAGTCCCACGCAGCCCAGGATCGACTTTTCCGGTGTGAAATTTCGCACATGGGAGAAACTTTAAATGGGCCACGCCAAGTTATCAGGACCAGCACCCAAATTTAAAATTAGGGGGAACATTGCTAGGAAGACTGCTCCAGTAACTTTTGAGCCATAGATGCCTATTTTGGTCAGGTATTGTTCCAAGCCATACAGTCGTCATTCGACCAGAGACAGCAAGAGATTGTAAAAGTCAGTCATGTATTTATTAGAAAGCTCCAAGATGTACCAGTCTTCAAAGAATGGAGAAAACCAGTTCCCTCAGATGTAAACTCATTCTTTCTAAATCAACCATCACACACAACAAATTGAAAGGGACACTCTGAACCAAATACTCAGGCCATTTGGAGCACAGGTGAAACAAAGTATCTGTTGTCTTGAAACTGTTTCATGAAAACAAAGCTGAATGAAGGCAGGCAGTCTTCCAAGGAGATCCCTGGTAGGCAGCTTCAAGGGAAGACATTCACCAATCAGGCCACAAAATACAAGGTGACCACCTCAAATCTACAATAATTTTTAGATCACAAAGTTAAAAAGTTCAAATGGGTCCGACAGCTCAGAACTGAACACACTGGAGCAGAGGCTAGGGTTGGATCTGCTAGAAATGGCCCCAAGCTCAAACTCTCACCCTTAACCTCTCCGCCTCTCTACCTCTCTTTCCTCCTTTAAGACGCCCCTTAAAAACCTACCTTTTTGACCAAACTTTTGGTCATCTGCTGTAATTTCTA
This sequence comes from Pristiophorus japonicus, assembly GCF_044704955.1. NCBI lineage: Eukaryota > Metazoa > Chordata > Chondrichthyes > Pristiophoridae > Pristiophorus > Pristiophorus japonicus. The sequence goes on along the minus strand of NC_091977.1, from coordinate 15,334,674 downwards.
CTTGTGTGGCTCGGTGTCTTATAACTCTCCTGTGAATCGCCTTGGACTTTACTACGTTAAAGGTGCTATATAAATACAAGTTGTGTTGAATGTTCAAAAATAAAGGAGGATTTGAGGGAGCAAGTAGGGAAAGATTATTTCCACTGTTCAATGAATTGTTATTCAGGGACATCATCTCAAGATTAGCATTAAGAAAGTCTAAATAGGGAAGGTAGAAAGAATTTATCTTCAGACATAGGCATACTAAGCTAAGTGGTCATCAAAGATAGGGTTCAGTAGGCTAGTGCTAAGAGTGCTGCACTAAATGTGCAGAGGTCCCAGGTTCAAATCCTACCATGGGAAGATGTGATAAATTAGGCAATTATGGAGCTAGCAACAGAGAAATAACAAACTTTCCAGGCCAAAAAACTCCAGAATCTTCACTACTGTCCTTCAGGGAAGGGAGCCTGCCATCCTTTCTAATCTATTAAATATGGCTCTGGTCCCACGCTAACTCAGGATACTGGTTGGTCAGTGCTACCTTTTGCAAGCAGTCATTCCTTGCATTCAGTTCTCATTCTGCTTTGCAGAGCAGCCAAGGCCCGGACATTTTGTTGCATCAAAAAATCAAGAGGGTTACAAGAAGAATTATCATCCAATAAATCAGATAGTTCTGGTGAGCCCCATCATTGATACTGAAGTGGGAAATCATGCAATGTTGGACAATAAAAATGTCATGGGTGCCACCTCCTGGGATGGTGCAAGGGAGTACAGATTTTAATCGTGCATCGACCAAAGAACTGACCAGGCTGGGGCATTCTTGTCGGATATTGAATATGAAAATACTGAATATGAAAATTACATATCTTGATTGCCTTTAAGTAGAAAAACAATAAATAAGTACAAGTACGAGTTGCTGGTGTTGAGTAATGTGGTGCCAATCACTTTCAAACATCAAAGCAAGTAAAACCTGCAAGAATCTTCAATGAATGTAGTAAATTAAAAGGCAATTCGTTTTAGTGTGAAATGTCGTTAAGTAGACAAACTTATATCTGTATAAAGAGCAGCCGTGACTGCAGAACTCAGGAGATCTTAAATATAACAAACATGGAAGAGCACCTTTTACATGGCGGTGCGTTCTTAATGTGGCGGTGACCGAAGGCGGCTTTTACCTGTTGTAGGACAGCGTATTCACTTTTGAGTGGAAAATGAATGGAGGAGAAAGAAAAGGAGTGTATTTTTTTGGTGCTTGTATTACCGACAAGGTAGTGAAATTTCAGATATAAATTATTTCAGTGGCGATGGAAATAGTGTATTATTTTGCAGGCTGGCCAATTAAATGTAGCCAAGGAAAGTTCTTGTAAAAGAACCAAAACAAAAAAAAAAGTGAATTTTTTTTTTATATAAAGAGTTTCCGAGAGCCCTAATGAATAGCTTGTGTGTTCTGGGACTGGATTGCAGTTTGGCAGGTGTGATTGAAAATCTCAAAAGCCATGGCTCAGCCTCTCTCCCCAAGCACCCAACACAATGCAGATTTCAACAAAGCTCAATAATGCACATATGAAATTTTCATGCTGCGTCCACTTCAATCGTGAAAGAACAACTGTAGATTTTCTCGTTCTGATTTGGACAGTGTCGGGAGAAATCTTTTTAAGGAGTACAGCACCAGGGAGTTGCAGGTGTTTCCCTGGTGCTGATAGACATGCGAGGTGATAAATTGAGTAGCAGCACGCATGAAGCGTATTGCACAACATTAAAATGCACGTACACAACTTCCTACACCCAGTGTATTATTGCAGCCTAGTAACAATACTACCACATTTTGGGATGGGGAGGAAGGAAGAATACACCACTTAGTGGACTGATGACGGCCCAACTTCAAAGATGAAAGTACGGACCTGAACATCTGTCGAAAATTACTTAGTGCAAATTTTATTTTTTGCGTTTCTGCAAAATTAGTTTCAAAATAATGAACTGCTTTGAGGCACTAAAGTGCAAATATATTCAGCTTCAAGACTTGGCAGAAACATGATTGATTGGCGTTCGATTATCCAGAACAAAACTGTGGCCGCAGATGTTTGGACAACAAAAGTGGGGAGAAGCCATCCAAGTATGTACAATTTTCTTGTTCAGTCGGCCATTCATCCACGGTGTGCAGCCTGGCAAGTATAAACCAAACTGATCACATGTGCACCTCTCCCCAAGGTACACAGAAGGAAAATGCCAGATTGTCTCCAGTCCTCAGACAATAGATTTTGCTCTCCAGGTCTCTCGATTGTAGAGTGAGCTGGCTCGGATGAATGAGCAGCACAAAGGGAAAAGTTAGTGCCAATTTTTGTTTCTCTTCATTTGCTCCCCATTGTACAAACTGAAATGTATCTTTCTTTTCCAAGCAATAATTTACATTTATATTTCAACACTACACGTATTTAATAATTAGTTAGAACATGGGTGCAGTGCCAGAGCACTGGCAGACAGCTAACGTAATACCTATGTTGAAGAAGGGTTATATAACATGTCCAGGGAATTATAGACCAGTCAGCTTAAGATCGGTGGTGGGAAAAATAATGAAATCCCTACTAAAGGAGAAAAAAGAAGAATTAGAAACCAAAAATATAACAATGAATAGTCACCATGGATTTCAAAAGGGAAAGTCTTGCTTGACCAACCTCATTGAATTTTTTCATGAGGTAACAGAGAGTAGACAAGGGTAATAAGGTAGACGTAATTTATCTAGATTTTCAAAAGGCCTTCGATAAGGTACCTCATAATAGACTGGTGAACAAGGTCAGAGATGCTGGGACCACTGTTGTTCATAATTTATATTAATGATTTAGACTTTGGAATCAAAAACACAATTTCTAAATTTGCGGATGACACCAAATTGGTGGCGGGGGGGGAAGATAGTCAATACTGAGGAGGACTGCAATAAATTACAGGACGACATTAATAAAGTTGCAGAATGGGCATATAATTGACAAATGAAGTTCAACACATATAAATGTGAGGTATTACATTTTGGTAAGAAGAATAGGGAGGTCACTTATTACTTGGAGGGTCCGTGTCTAAGTGGGGTAGAGGAACAAAGGGATCTTGGACTACAAATACACAAATTACTAAAAGTTGCGACAGGTTAGCAAAGCCATTAAAAAAAAGCAGATCAAGCAATAGGGTTTATTTCTAGAGGGATTGAATTGAAAAGTAGGGAATTATGTGAAACCTGTATCGAACCTTGGTTAGACCACACTTCGAGTATTGCGTACAGTTCTGGTCGCCATATTATAAAAAGGTTATAGAGGCACTGGAGGGGGTGAAGAGAAGATTTACAAGGATATCAGAAATGTGAGGGTATACATATCAGGAAAGGGATGCACAGGCTGGGTCTCTTTTCTCTTGTAAAAAGGCTGAGGGGTGACCCAGAGGTTTTTAAAATAATGAAAGGTTTTGATAGAGTGGAGAGAGAGAATGTTTCCACTTATGGGAAGAGCATAACTAAAGGCCATCAATATAAGATAGTCACCAAGAAATCAAATAGGGTATTCATAAGAAACTTCTTTACCCAAAGAGTGGTGAGAATGTGGAACTCGCTACCACAGGGAGTGGTTGAAGCGAATAGTATTGATGCATTTAAGGGGAGGCTCGACAAACTTATGGGAGAGAAGGGAATAGAGGGTTATGCTGATGGATTTAGAGGAGGAAAGACGTGAGGAAGCTCAAGTGGAGCATAAACTGCGGCACACTTGGAACTCCTACACGGTAACGAGCCCAAGGTGGGCAGAGAAAACGTTTCAAGAACACCCTCAAAGCCTCCCTAATAAAGTGCAACATCCCCACCGACACCTGGGAGTCCCTGGCCAAAGACTCCCCAAGTGGAGGAAGTGCATCCGGGAGGGCGTTGAGCACCTCGAGTCTCATCGCCGTGAGCATGCAGAAATCAAGCGCAGGCAGCGGAATGAGCATGCGGCAAACCAGTCCCACCCACCCTTTCCTTCAACCACTGTCTGTCCCACCTGTGACAGACTGTAATTCCCGTATTGGACTGTTCAGTCACCCAAGAATTCACTTTGAGTGGAAGCAAGTCTTCCTCGATTTCGAGGGACTGCCTATGATGATGATGGACTGGTTGGGCTGAAAAGCCTGTTTCTGTGCCATATATCATATGTAATCCGATGTAAAATGTCCTACGGCACTCAGAATTTGGGAGGGGCAGGGGTGGTCTGAACAAATAGGAGGGAAACTAGAAAGTAACGGAAATCACGGTTGAAATGGTAGACTTTAAAAGAAAGACTTGGATTTATGTAGCATCTTTCAAAACCACAGAACATCCCAAAACGCTTTACAGCCAATGAAGTGCTTTCATGTTGTAACATAGGAAACGCAGCAGCCAATTTGCACACAGGAAGTTGCCACAAACTGGCAATGTGATAATGACCTGATAATCTGTGTTTTTTTTTAGAAGCGATGTTGGTTGAGAGATAAATATTGGCCAGGACACCAGAGTAACCCCCCCCATGAAATAGCATCATGAGATTTTTTACGTCTATTTGAGACACCAGATGGGCCTCGATTTAACGCCTCATCTGAAAGAGACTTTTGAAGATAGTGAGACGTGTAAAGTGGAGGGGTTTAGTGAGTCATTTCTCGAGTGTTGGGGCAACATGGCTGAGGCCCTGCCTCCACAGTGAAGTGGTGTGGAAGGAAAAGGAAGGGGAAAAGACAGTGGAACAGTGGAAAAGCAAAAGGCATGCATTTATATAGCGCCTTTCACGACCTAAGGACATCCAAAAGCGCTTGACAGCCAAGTAAGTACTGTTGAAGCGTAGTCACTATTGTAATGTGGGAAGCACTCTAGCCAATTTGCGCACAACAAGGTCCCACAAACAGCAATGAGTTCATGACCAGATAATCTGTTAGTGATGTTGGTTGAGGGTCAGATGTTAGCTCAGAACTCCCCTGCTCTTCAAAATAGTGCCATGGGATCTTTTATGCCGCTGAGAGAGCAGACAGGACTGTTAACATCGCATCAAAAGATGGCAGCTCCATTAGTATAGCACTCTCAATCCAGTCCTTTCTGAAATGAAACAGAATGGTGAGCTGCAGTAGTTAATGCTCCTACTATTAACATGAAGATCTGGTCGAGGTACTAGAAACTTTTATGATACTGTTACAGTCCATTTTAGAAAGGATTGACATGTTTGACCAGAGTCTGTTATAGACAAGGTTACTCAATTGTCAGCTGTGGCTCAGTCAGAAGGTTGTGGGTTCAAGTCCCACTCCAAGGACTTGAGCACATAAATCTAGGCTGACATTCCAGTGCAGTGCTGAGGGAGTGCCGCACTGTCGGAGGTGCTGCCTTGCAGATGAGATGTTAAACCGAGACCCCATGTGCTCCCTCAGATGGACGTAAAAGATCCCGTGGCACTATTTTGAAGAGGAGCAGGGGAGTTATCCCAGTGACCTGGCCAATATTTCTCCCTCAATCAACACAACAAAAACAGATTATCTGGTCATTATCACATTGCTGTTTGTGGCACTTGCTGTGTGCAAATTGACTGCCGTGTTTCCCACATTACAACAGTGACTACGCTCGAAAAGTACTTCATTGGCTATAAAGTGCTTTGAGATGTTTGGTGGTCATGAAAGGCGCTATCTAAATGCAAGTCTTTCATTCTCATCAAGAATTCTGCTCTTCATCACTGGGATTGAGTGCAGGAGTAAGCAGATACATTTTCTTCACATCAGGGAGATAACATTCCATCAATGGACTTTGCAAAATGCAATACAGATTGTAATGCCTGTAAGCTTGAATTGTTTGTAGCTCCACACATGTGGATGTGGACATATTGTGTACTGCAAGTGCAGAGTTAATAATAAACAGAAACAGGCAATTCCGGAGACTTCCGAGAGAGCTGCCTGCCATGTTAGGAAGCTGTGTGTGCTGTGTTCTGTGAAGATATCACATTTGGCGACGGAAGATGGGATTTTTCGGATGATTTAAAGCTTAATTTTTGTTGAAGGATTCAGCCAGCCGTCAGAGACACTTTGGAAGTTTGTGTCTTTGGAAAAAAGCTACAAAAAATCCGAGGGAAAATACAGCACATGGTGTGAACAGCTAGAGATTAAAATGGCAGATGTATTGGGATATTTGGGTGAATATAGACACGACCAGGAACATTTTAAAGCGTATGTGGATCGACTAGAAATGTATTTCACTGCAAATAACAATCGAAAGTTCTAGACAATGCAGTCCAGAACTGGGCTGTGTTGGAACGTAAGAAAGCGATCTTCTTATCGGAGGCAGTTCCGACATTATACAAAACCGTTGTAAATCTGCTTGTGCCTGACACAATGCTTAGAAGCAAGCTGGAGCAGCACTATAACCCCAAACCATTAGAAATTGCTGAAAGCTATCGTTTCGGGATTCGGAATCAAAAGATTGATGAAAGTACCAGTGATTACATCGTTGCATTAAAAAAAGCTATCGATGCACTGTAATTTTGGAAACTTTCAAAACCGAGTATTACGGGATCGTTTTGTTTGTGGGGTGAAAAATTATGCGATCAGAAGGCAGTTATTGACGACGGATGACTTGACTTTTGAGATTGCTTGTCAGACAGCGAGGTCGATGGGCATGGCCGAAAAATATTCCTGAGAATTAAATAATAATTACGGTCGTCAGTCAACCGAGGTAAATCATCTGCAGGTTCAAGGTAAAAGACAGGCATGGCCAAAAGTCTCAGAAACTGGAAATTCTACCAGAGCGTCGAAGTCGTGCTATAGGTGCCTGGGACAACACATTGCTCAAAGTTGTCCATACGTGAAGGCAGAGTGTTTCTTTTGCAGGAAGACTGGACATCTTGCGAAGGCATGCCGACTGAAGGGTAAACCAGTTTTTAAAGCTATGAGTCTAGCGTTCAAAGCTATGAGTAGAAATCCAAAGAGACTACACAGCATGGAAGAACAACAACAGGCGAGGAGATGTTAGAATTACACGTCATCAGGAGCACGAGGTTAACGGACAGCGATTTGGAAAGCATCAAAATCCACATAGATTCAAGATACCAATGGAAATTGACACGGGTGCATCCGTGAGTGTAGTACCGGAGTCACTATATCGCAACAAATTGCGTGATTTTCAACTGGAGAAATCCAAGATAGAGCTGCGACGCTACTCAGGAGAGAAAATTCCTGTGGTAAGTCGTATCACCGTACCGGTGAAATATAAAGATCAATTTCAGAACTTGCCTCTAATAGTAGTGAAAGGAGACAAGCCGGCCTTACTAGGAAGAAATTGGTTGAGCTCACTGAAGCTGGATTGGAGTAAGATTTTGTGTGGAAGCGAGATTTTCATCAACAGATGAGGTTATCAAGAAGTATCCGAAGGTGTTCTGTGAAATGGGCAGTCCGATCCAAGGCTTCAAAGCGAGTGTCAGGGTACAGAAGGACGCTAGATCGGTTTACTCCAAGCCACGTTCCGTACCATATGCACTCAAGGAGAAAGTTGAGCAAGAACTCAAAAGACTGGAGACTGAGAACATTATTTGTAAGATAGATCAATGTAATTGGTCCACACCCATTTTGTTGTAACCCAAGTCCGATGGTAAGGTAAGATTGTGTGGTGATTATAAAGTAACCGTAAACCAGATTCTAGAGGTTAATACCCCCAATACATTGCCGAATATTGAAGATTTGTTCACAACACTGACAGGTGGTGGTCAGATCTTCTCAAAACTGGATCTTACGAATGCCTATTTACAGCTTGAACTAGATGAGGAGTCCAAATCATGTTTGACTATAAATACTCATCTATATCAATTTAATAGGCTACCGTTTGGAGTGTCTTCCGCCCCTGCCATAGTCCAAGGGGTGATGAACCAGATTTTGCAAAGTATTGAAGGGGTAGTATGTTATTTGGATGACATACTAATTTCAGCACCAAATAGGCAAATTCATAATAACATATTGAATGAAGTCCTCAAACAGCTAGAGAAGCACAGAGTACTAGTGTCTGCTCATAAGTGTGAGTTATTTAAAAACTCAGTGGAGTACTTAGGGTACAGAGTAGACAAAGATACACATCCATTCTTCATTCGTAGGAATGAATTATCAGTAGATAAAGATTGTATCATGTGGGATGCAAGAGTGGTTATACCAAATAAATTCAGGTCCAAATTATTAGGAGACCTCCATGACCAGTACCTGGGAATGTTCTTGACCAAGAGTTTTGCATGCAGTTAATTATGGTGGCCAGGCCTTGATAAAGATATAGAGTACATCGTGAGTCAGTGTAAGACATATCAATCGGTAAGCAAGCAACCACCACCATTACAGCCATGGAAATGGCCTCCCAAGGTGTTGCAAAGGCTACATATTGATTTTGCTCAGTTAGAAGGACAACAATTGTTCATTGTGATTGATAGCCATCCAAAGTGGGTTGAGGTGTTTCCAATGTGGAAAATAACAACAAGTAAAACATTGGACATTTTACGAAAATGATTTTCTGCATTTAGCCTCCCTGAAGAAATTGTTTCGGATAATGGACCACAATTTCGTTCAGAAGAATTTGCACAATTCACAAGCAAAAATGGTGTGAAACATAGCAAGGTTCCACCACACCATCCTGCTTCGAATGGTGCAGCAGAGCGCACTGCACAAATTGTAAAACGTGCTGTCATAAAACAAATGTTAGATCCAAATCCAAGGAAACAACAGTCGTCATTGGATCACAAATTGGCTAATTTTTTGATTACATATCGAAATACTCCTCATACAACTACTGGTAGAACACCAGCAGAGTTGTTTCTCAAACGACAGCCACGAACCAGATTCTTGTTGTTAACGCCAAATTTTGCAGTCCGTAGAAGAGACACAATTAAGACAGAAAGAGAATCATGATAAAGGTAGAGTGTGAAATTAAACCAGAAGGTGAGAGTGAAGAACCATCACCATAAATGGTTAAAGTGGTGACCAGGATGAGTGGTGAAGATATGTGATCCTCGAATATATTTGGTAAAGATGTTTGATAATGGACAGGTTAGGTTTGTTCATATTGATCATCTTTTACCTACAGACATGGAAGGAGTTGAAGGTGGAAATGATTCAATTATTTCTGACTCATCAGATAGTTTTGATACACCAGTAGCAAATCCTAAATCCAATGTACTGGAAACAAATCCAGGAGAGAATCAGAATGAAAGTCCGAGTCCGAGTCAGGAAAACAAAGAGCCTGAAGTTAGAGTGAGTTCAAATGAAAATCAAGGAAATTCTGTGGGGGAAAACGTTCCTCAGGATGAGCCTCGAATGAGTGTGAAATCGACACCATGTTTGGAAGGTTCTGTTCGAGAGCGAAGGTCTCCTCTTCGAAACAGAAAACAAGTGGTAAAGTTAAATTTGTAAATATGGAAAAAAAAGTTATATCCTGTGTTATGTATAAACATGAAAGTTATGTATGATGCTGTTATGATGGCTTCTTCATTAAGGAGGGAGAAGTGTAATGTCTGTAAGTTTGAATTGTTTGTAGCTCCACGCTGTGGATGTGGACGTATTGTGTACTGCAAGTGCAGGGTTAATAATAAACAAAACCAGGCAATTCCAGAGACTTCCGAGAGAGCTGCCTGCCATGTTAGGAAGTTGTGTGTGCTGTGTTCTGTGAAGATATCACACAGATGTGTTTATATTTGTTCTCAAAATTTGAGTAAAATAGACATGGCCACATTTACAGTCCATCTCTAATTTCTCCGAGAAGCTCACAGTGGAAGTATAGCTGAGATTTCTCCTACTCTCCTACTCGTTTTTCCAAGCAACCTTTGCCATGGTTTCATCCCCAGGTGAAGGAGATTAGATCAAACAACCAAGGAGCTACGTGTTTCGTGGGGACATCTACAACCCTGGAGTGAATACAGTGAAGTTGAAATAAATTGCTCGTGTTCTGCAGGAAGCTGGAAATACAGTAAACATGTATTAATAATCTAAGGGAACTTTGAAGCACGATCAAAATAGTGTACAAACTTGGTGGCAATCTGACAATACTCAAAGTTATTTAGGAAGGTGACGAATGTTTAGAGCTGGATGAGGCAACAATCTGCTCTGCTCCTGTTGGCTCAGAGCTGGTAAAGAAGGAAACAAAATGCGATCCAGGAACACAGATGTAGATAGCAGAATCGCCAAGAATAAAAACAGAATGTGACAGGCCATAATCCAGAGGACCATGGCCCTGATGGAAAATTGTAGGATTACAAAATACTGCTGGTAACATGACAACTTCATGGATCTCCTGGAAACTGAATTCTTGCAGAGCTGGAACTAGTGATCGTCTGGGACATCGTAGGCACAGTAGTGTGGTGGTCCTGGTAGCGATAGTCTGGGACAACGTAGGCACAGTAGTGTGATGGTCCATCCTGGTAGCGATAGTCTGGGACATCGTAGACAGTAGTGTGATGGTCCATCCTGGTAGCGATAGTCTGGGACATCGTAGGCATAGTAGTGTTGTGGTCCTGGTAGCGATAGTCTGGGATAACGTAGACACAGTAGTGTGATGGTCCATCCTGGTAGCGATAGTCTGGGACATCGTAGACAGTAGTGTGATGGTCCATCCTGGTAGCGATAGTCTGGGACATCGTAGGCACAGTAGTGTGATGGTCCATCCTGGTAGCGATAGTCTGGGACATCGTAGACACAGTAGTGTGATGGTCCATCCTGGTAGCGATAGTTTGGGACATCGTAGACACAGTAGTGTGATGGTCCATCCTGGTAGCGATAGTCTGGGACATCGTAGACACAGTAGTGTGATGGTCCATCCTGGTAGCGATAGTCTGGGACATCGTAGACAGTAGTGTGATGGTCCATCCTGGTAGCGATAGTCTGGGACATCGTAGGCACAGTAGTGTGATGGTCCGTCCTGGTAGCGATAGTCTGGGACATCATAGACAGTAGTGTGGTGGTCCTGACAGCAATAGTCTGGGACAACGTAGACACAGTGGTCCTGGTAGCAATAGTCTGGGACATAGTAGGCACAGTAGTGTGGTGGTCCTGATATTGGACTAGCAACCCAAAGTTCATCAGTTGAAATCCTCTAGCCATGCACGATGTGGTTGACTTACCATATGCCACTCAGTTGCACAAATAATCCCTATGTTTTAAACGCCCACCATCTACTCGGGACCACGAAGTGTGAACAATAAAAATGGCCCTGCCACTCAGAATTAAAAAAAAAAATCAAATCTCGCTGAAGCCCATCATATCCATAAACTGTTAAACCAATTTGCAAAAACCTGAAAGATAAAATGTACAGCTCGGCCTACCTGAGAGACCCCTGTGAACTCTGACCCCATAGACCCATCTGACAGCTGTGTGCCATTTATGGAAACCTGCAAAACACAAAATATTGACACACATGAACAAAACAAAGCATTAGAAAGCTAACCAGGTTAGTCACTAGAGAATCACATGCAGCATAGTAAATTTGCTCTCAGGCAATTTTGTCAGCATTAAATTTCTGAGCAATCCCAACAAATCCCACTGCTCCACTCTTCTCCCCATAGCCCTGTATTTTCCTCTTCAAATATTTATCCAATTTTCCCAAGGGTCTCTGCCGCAACCATTCCCTATGTAAAGAAATTTCTCCTAACCTCTATTCTTATTGGTACACTGTGCAACCATCAGCAAATATCTCCACTTCTGACCTTATGATGGAAGGAAGGTCCTAATTTTAAAAAGCTGTATTAAATCTCTTCTCATCCTTCTCTGGTCCAGTAGAAATCCCAGTATCTCAAGTCTCTTCTCATTGCTATAGTTTATCCCCGGCATCATCCTGACTCATCGGCAATTTTCTCAACCTCAACACACCTCTCTAGCTCGAACACTACCGAAGAATGTACTCAAGTCTTCTCAGACGCCAGCCCTCCGCCACAATCATAGTGGAAACGTCTGAACCTCAAGCCTTTCCGTCTGATATAAAAGATCGCCTAATACCTTTTCCACTAAACACCAGGAAGTTCTTGGTGGTGTTCTGGTCAACATTCCTCCCTTAAATCAATATATTGCTGGTGCAAAACACCTGCCATGTTTGCCAAACAACAAGGGTCACTCGACTTCAACGTAATTCACTTTAGGTGATAATGCTTCGAGACACGAGAAGGAGCGAGGGAGAGAGGGAGGGAGGCGATACAGACGCTATACCTGTACAAACGCAAATGGGGGAAACAAATCAAATGCAGTTGTGCTTCCTGGCTCGGCAGCCTTAGTCCAGCAAATATCTACCCTGAAGGATAGTCCCCCCCCCCCAAATCATAGAATCAGAAGTTTACAGCACGGAAGGAGGCCATTTCGGCAGGTTAACCCTGCAGGTTACAGCACTTTAGGTGCACATCCAAGTAGTTTTTAAAATGTGATGAGGGTTTCTGCCTCTACCAACCTTTCAAACAGTGAGTTCCAGACCCCCACAACCCTCTGCGTGATGAAACTTCCCCTCAAATCCCCTCTAAACCTTTTAACAATTACTTTAAATTTATGCTCCCAGGTTGTTGGCCACTGCGCTAAGGAAAATAGGCCCTTTCTAGCCACCACATCTAGGCCCCTCAATTTTATACACCTCAATGAGGTCTCCCCTCAGTCTCCTCTGTTGCAATGAAAACAAACCCAGCTTATCCAATGTGCCCTCATAGCTTAAGATTCTCCACTCCCGGCAACATCCTCGTAGATCTTCTCTGTACCCTCTCCAGTGCAATTACGTCCTTCCTGTAATGCAGTGACCAAAACTGCATGCAGTACTCCAGCTGTGGCCTAACTAGTGTTTTATACAGTTCAAGCATAATCCCCTCCCGCTCTTGTATTCTATGCCTCGGCTAATAAAGCAAGCATTCTGGTATGCCTTCTTAATCACCTTATCTCCCTGGCCTGCTACTTTCAGAGATCTGTGGACATGCACCCTAAGGTCCCTTTGTTCCTCTACACTCCTCAGTATCCTACCATTTAATGTGTATTCCCTTTCCTTGTTAGCCCTCCCGAAATGCATTACCTCACACTTCTCTGGATTAATTTCCATTTGCCACTGTTCTGCCCACCTGACCAGTTGATTGATATCTTCCTGCAGTCCACAGCTTTCTTCTTCATTATCAACCACACAGCCGATTTTAGTATCATCTGCAAATTTCTTATTCATACCCACAATATTCAAGTCTAGATCACTGATGTATATCACTAAAAGCAAGGGACCTAGTACTGAGCCCTGCGAAACCACACTGGAAACATCCTTCCAGTCGCAAAAACGCCTTTCCCCTCTTCTTCCCCTGTTTAAGAATGTGCTCTTTTCGAACATTCGCCAGTTGTGACGAAGGGTCATCGACCCAAGACGTTACTGCTGCTTCCTCTCCACAGATGCTGCCTGACCTGCTGAGATGTCCTGCATTTTCTGTTTTTATTCCAGATTCCAGCATCCACAGTATTTTGCTTTTGCATCAATCATTGCTCTTTGCCTCCTGCCTCTGAGCCAATTTTGGATCCAACTTGCCACTTTGCCCTGGATTTTTACTTTTGCGACCAGTCTGCCATGTGGGATCTTAACAAAAGCTTTGCTAAAATCCATATACACTACATCATACGCACTGCCCTCATCGACCCTCCTGGTTAGCTCCTCGAAAAATTCAATCAAATTTTTTGAAACAACCACCCTTCACAAGTCCGTGCTGACTGTCCTTGATTAATCCGTGTCATTTTAAGTGAAGGTTTATCCTGTCCTTCAGGATTTTTTCCAATAATTTTCCCACCACCGAGGTTAGTCTGACTAGCCTGTAATTACTCGGTCTATCTCTTTCTCCCTTCTTAAACAAAGGTACCACATTCGCAGTCTTCCAGGCCTCTGGCACCACACCTGAAGCCAGAGAGGATTGGAAAATGATCGTCAAAGCCTCCATTATTTCCGCTGTTGAAAATTTCAAAACGGAGATCTTTAGATTTTTGTTAGATAAAGGATATGTAACCAAGGCGGATAAATTAAATTGAGATACAGATCAGCCATGACCAAATTGAATGGCAAAATAGGCTCCGGGGACAGAACAGCCTAGTCCTGGTCCTTTGGACTATGCAGCCCTCAAAGGCCCCAGTTTTGACTGGAGCAGAGTTTGCTGATCGTGGTTGGATGGCAGTTGGGATTGTAACTTGTTGCCTAAGCACCCTGGTTTGGCTGGAGTTGGGATGGGCGAGCGGGTGGCTTTTCAGCAACCTCTTGAAAATAAGAAAGGCAAAAAGACATTTGCATCATCTAAACCTAGGGTTCCGAAAGTAACTGCAGCAGGTAAATCAGTGAAGAAAACTTGGTAAAAACATCAATGTAAATCAATGCTGTGGCATTATGCTACATAAAGTGCCTCCACCATAATTCACTCAGCTTTATCTGCACTGTGGCTCTGTAGTGATTTGTGATATACACATTGTTAACCACAAAGATAAAAGCTGTGCCAATAAGATATACAATGGAAACCAGTGCCGTAGTAAACAGTACTGTGGCTGCAGCCACTGAACAAATAGTACAATCGCCTACTGGTGCTATTCTTACCAACACACCTTCAAACACAAATGTTGACCTGCCAGAGATAATCCAACTGTAACAAATAACTAAATCTTTTCTGTAAAATGTTTTCGTTGTCGGAAATATAAACTGGAAACCCAGAGACAAGTGATGTCACAAAAAAAATCTACAAAGAATTGCTTAGTATATAAAGCGCAGGCAAGAAAGGCCGTTCAACCCATCAAAGCTCAACCTGCTGCTATATTAACTAGCAGTGTCAGCCGTGGCTTAGTGGGTAGCACCCTCGCCTCCGAGTCAGAAGGTTGTGGGTTCAAGTCCCACTCCAGAATATTGAGCACAACATCTAGGCTGACACTCCTGGTGCAGTACTGAGGGAGTGCTGCATAGTTAGAGATGTTGTCTTTCGGATGAGATGTTAAACTGAGGCTCCGTCTGCTCTCTTGGGTAGACGTAAAATATACCATGGGAATAATTCGAAGAGGAGGAGATTTTCCTGGTGCCCTGACCAATATTTATCCCTCAGTAAAAACTGATTATCCGCTCATTATCACATTGCTGGTTGTGGTACCTTGCTGTGCCTAAATTGGCTGCCGTGTTTCCTACATTACAACGGTGATTACACTTCAAAAAGTATTTCATTGGCTGTAAAGTGCGTTGGGACGTCCAGTGGTCATGAAAAGCACTATATAAATAAGTCTAATTTTTCTTTAATACTCCCAACCATGGCATCTGTTGTACTTTGAATAACTTCTGTCTTTTTAACCAAGGATTTTTCTTTATGGATTATTGCAAATATGGATCACTCTGATTGAAGTCATTTTTTGTAATACCCATTCTAAATTTACCTTTCACCAATTCCCATTTCTGTCCTTACTTTGAAGTAATGTCTGGGTTCACTTTATCTGTACCATTTAATATTTTTCATGACAAAGTGCCCCTTCATTTTTGATAGTAATGTTCCAGCTTCTTCGATCTGCCCGAAAAGTTCATCCTCTTTACTGTAGAACAGCTGAATCTTTTAATCATAGAAATTTACAGCACAGGAGACGACCATTTTGGCCCATCGTGTACGTGCTGGCCAACAAAAAGCTACCCAGCCTAATCCCACTTTCCAGCTCTTGGTTCATAGCCTTGTAGGTTACGACACTTCAAGTGCACATCCAAGTAGTTTTTAAAATGTGGCGACGGTTTCTGCCTCTACCACTCTTTCAGGCAGTGAGTTCCAGACCCCCACTACCCTCTAGGTGAAATAAATTGCCCTCAAATCCCCTCTAAACCTCCTACCAATTACTTTAAATCTACAGTTCCTGGTTGTTGACTCCTCTGCCAAGGGAAATAGGTCCTTCCTATCCACTCTATCTAGGTCCCCGCATAATTTTATACACCTCAATAAGGTCTCCCCTCAGCCTCCTCTGTTCCAAAGAAAACAAACCTAGACTATCCAATCTTTTCTCATACTCAAATTCTCCAGTCCAGGCAACATCCTCATAAATCTCCTCTGTACCCTCTCTATAATCTATCATTTTACTACGGGTTTTGTCGTAGCTAATGTTTCATATATCCATGACACCTCCCTGAAATCCCACTGATCACTGTACACATTTTATACACCCCATCTTTCTTGGTTTGCATCCCGCCCCCTCCAAGTAGGTCAGCAGACTTAAGTGTGTAGGCAGGTGAAATCATAGAATGTTTCAACAGGGAAACAGGCCATCAAGTCTGTGTGGGTGCTTTACTCTGCAAGAGCCACCAAAGTCTAATCTCGCTGCTGCCGATACCCTTTATTGCTCCTGTTTTTAAGAGAGCATGTAATTTTCCTTTTTAAATAAATAAATTAGACGCTGCTTCAGCAATGTATTGCAGCAGAGAATTCAGCATTCCAGCCACCCTCTGGTGTGAAGATTTTTTTTTCTTACCTCCCTTTTAATTACCTTAATTTTTTTGGCTTGCTCACTGACCAGTGGAAACAATTTACCTTATTATAACTCTTAAGACCATCATCAGATTACCTCTTAACCTTCTCTGCTGAAAAAAAGCCTAAACTACTCAAGTCTCCCCTCATCCCTGTGCACGCACTGGCCATTTACAACGTCACTCCAATACTTAGAGGAAATCAGATCGCTGCCGATTACACGCAGTGTAAACCTGCCAACATAGAGCGAGATAGTATTCGTCAAACGCTTTCGCCTTCCCCTCATTACAATGCAGACATTAATTTATTGGATTTGCGGGAGTCCTGCACAAGAGGAACTGGTTAAAGGATTTAGGAAGTTTTAAAGGTGATATAAATGCAAGTCGTTATTGTTTAAAAATGGCGTTCAAAGTGGAGCTATCTAACTCAATATTCCAAGCTGGATTCAAACGGAGGATGTGCAGGTGAAACACCTGACTCAAGTGTGCTGCCCAGTCAATCTGCATCCAGTTGTGTCACTGGGATTTCAGAAAGTATAATGGTCATGTGAAATATTCTTAGTGCGACAATCAGCCGGCAGTACAATGACAGATTTTTCCACTTCAAACGTGGGGAAAGCACCCGAGGGGTGTTAACACTGTGAAGTACTCGCTCCTGATCTTTTGCTGCAATAGTAGAATATGAGACAGGTGAAGAATATCGCACAAGACATGTATTGCCACAACACCAAACTATGATTTTTCCCATACCACTGTGCCAAGTAAGCCAAGTGACAACACTAGTACTTGGCACAGTGCCCTTTATTTTAAGTAATTAGGTTCTTCCACTGAAGCATGCACGTATTTTAACTTGCACTGCAGACACACTGCATTAAGGACCTATCTGCAATGCAAATGAAAAGTAGGAGCAGTTTGATAGCGAAACGGATGTGCCAGAGGGGCGGGGGTGAACTGGGTAATCTCAATTAAAATTTCCATTCGGAAACATTTTACTGCAGGTTCAGTAAATCAGGATGCCCTGGGCTTATTAAAGCTGAGTAAATAGTGACGCAGCTTTTATTGGAGAGGACGAGGCATGTCGATTTGGAAACAGCTTATCCAATTCCCTACTAGCCTTCTGTAGGCAGCCTTTGTATATATCCCCACAGGGCTTTTCTGTTTTGTGGGAAACCGCTATCGCATGAAATCCCAATTTCTTTTCTTCACATACACTAGCAGTGCCGCACGGTTCAGTCTTAGAGAGACAGCACACAATTCATCCAACGGATAGCCGACTTCCCACCCTAACTAATTGGCAATGCAGATAAAGCAGCTAATTCCAGGCCCTGTATGCTTGTTTTTGTTTTTGAAAATCTATGCATTTTCTTGTGCTGATTCATTCCCATTTTCTTTCCCCCCACAGAATATTTGAAGCAAGTCATTTTCAGATGAAGGATTATTTGACTTTTTGAATGCAGCTGGTTGAACCGTCCAATCCACTTACATTGAAGCTTTCTGCAGTTCCACCACCAAGTTACTTCCCATCCCTGGTTTCAAGGACAGTCAATCCAGCCTCATGTGTACGGAACACGTTATGGCCTTTCCTTCAGTGACATCGCTATTTAATTGAATGGGTCGGCAGAAAGAGTTTAAATTTATTGTTGCGTGTTGTAAATGAAAGGAAGATGTATATAGACCTTTAGGGGGCGCCCATGAGCTCCACATGCTCTAATCATAGCACTGAAATAAATTAAATACATAGAAGCCACCACATGGAAACAGGTTCAACCTGTCCATATTGGATTTACTCTCCCAAGTGAGGAACGTGCTTAGAATGACTCTCCCACTGTATTTTATAGTCTCTTGAACACTCTTAGTTCAACTATATTTATTTGGGAGATTTCAGACAGACATGTGGAGCTTAAGATGGCGTTCCTTCACAGACCCTCTCTCTTAATACAGCTCACTATACCTCCGAGCTAGAGGGTGCTGTACAGTATATCGATACCTCCTATCTAAATGGCGCTATACATTATCTCATTACACCTTTTCTTTCATAAGAAACAAAAATTACTTAAAGTTAGCTTCAATATAAACGGGTAGTTAACTTCTCATGAATACATGTATGAAATAACTACAAGTTTAACAAAACTTTGTCTTATTAATTCTTTATCCAAGTGTCCAGTGTCCATGATTTCTTATTTCTGTACATAGTGCTCCATGTATTTTGGTGTTGTGCGGATTCTGTTGCTTCGCCTCAAACTGGTTGTTTCAGTTGTGTTCTGTGCACTGATCGCTTTAGTCCCTTTATCAGTGCTCTGAGGGGAAATATTAGGCAACATATTCCTGTTTTCACGTGTTGTCGTTGAAGTGCTGTTTCGCGTGTTAGTTGGCTGCATTGGCATTGAATTGTCTGTGGGTGTCCCCGAGATCTCTGGAGTTTCGATGAATGTCTCGCCGCTCTTTCTCAGATGTTTCCTATTTCTGCGATACTCACGGTCATCATCTGTAATGACCTGATATGACCAAGTGCCGACTTGTTTCTGAACCAGAGCTTTTTGCTACTCTTCGCTTTCTCATGTTGAGTCTCTATGGGGCCACGTTTTGATCAGAGTTGCTCCTGTGTTTTTGGAGCAACTGGTTTAGAATGGAGTATCTTAGAAATTGCAATTCTCGGCATTTAGTTTGCTCCAGTTCTAGTCAGTTAGAACAGTTTCAGTTTGGAACAGATTTTTTTTCCAAAAGGGGGCGAGTCCGGCCACTAACGCCCGTTTTGAAAGTTTAGGCAGTGAAAACTTACTCCAAACTAACTTAGAATTGAGTAAGTGTAGATTTTTGTACATTCAGAAAAACCTTGTCTACACTTAGAAAATCAGGCATAGGTTACAAGTCAGGCGTAGGGAATTTGGGGGGGCGGGGGGGGTTGTTTAAAAGGGAAGTTTACAAACATTAAACACTTCAGTTTTACAAATAAAGAGCCATCAATAATAAATGCTAAATACATCAATAAATCAACCAAAAAAAAATAAAAACTTTTAAAAAAAATTTTTAAAAATCAATAAATAAAACATTTTCTACTTACCGACTGCAGCACCGGGAGCCCTCCAACAGCCCCGCAGTGTGTCTCTATCTCTGTGTCTGTATGTGTCTCACTCTCTGTCTGTCAATGTCTGTGTTTCTGACAGCGAGGGGAGGGGGGGGGGGGGGGGGGAAGGAGAGAAGGGAGGGGGGGAGGGAGAGGAGGGGGGGAGGAGGGAGAGGAGGGGGGGAGGAGGGAGAGAAGGGGGGGAGGAGGGAGAGAAGGGGGGAGGGAGAGAAGGGGGGAGGGAGGGAGAGAAGGGGGGAGGGAGGGGGGGGCGGGAGGTAGGGAGAGAAGGGGGGAGGGAGGGAGAGAAGGGGGGAGGGAGGGAGAGAAGGGGGGAGGGAGGGAGAGAAGGGGGGAGGGAGGGAGAGAAGGGGGGAGGGAGGGAGAGAAGGGGGGAGGGAGGGAGAGAGAAGGCGGGGGAGGGAGAGAGAAGGGGGAGGAGGGAGGGAGGGAAGAGAAGGGGGGGAAGAGGAGGGGAAGGGAGGGGGGGGAAGGGAGGGGGGGAAGGGAGGGGGGGAAGGGAGGGGGGGGAAGGGAGGGGGGGGAAGGGAGGGGGGGAAGGGAGGGGGGGGAAGGGAGGGGGGGGAAGGGAGGAGGGGAAGGGAGGGGGGGAAGGGAGGGGGGGGAAGGGAGGGGGGGAAGGGAGGGGGGGAAGGGAGGGGGGGAAGGGAGGGGGGGAAGGGAGGGGGGGAAGGGAGGGGGGGGAAGGGAGGGGGGGGAAGGGAGGGGGGGAAGGGAGGGGGGGGGAAGGGAGGGGGGGGAAGGGAGGGGGGGGAAGGGAGGGGGGGGAAGGGAGGGGGGGGAAGGGAGGGGGGGAAGGGAAGGGAGGTGGAGAAGGGGGAGAAGGGGGGGGAAGGGAGGGAGAGAAGGGGGGGGGAAGGGAGGGAGAGAAGGGAGGGGGAAGGGAGGGAGGGAGAGAAGGGGGGGATGGGGTGGAAGGAGAGAAGGGAGGGGAGATGGGTGGAGAGATGGGGGGGGAAGGGGGGGGGGGAGAGAAGGGGGAGGGTGAGAGGAGAGAGAGGCTAAACAGGCCAGGCCGAGCCCGGGCCCAAGACTTCAGGCCCAGCACCGGATTTACAGGTAGGTGCCCATGGGTTGGACCGGGTCCGGCCAGGAGGAGGGCGTGGGAGGTGCAGCCTCATTCACGCAGCCCCAGTGAGGCCATTCGGTCAGGGCTAGGGATTGTAGCACGCATGTGCAGAGGTCCCGGCACTATTTTCAGCGCAGGGACCTGGCTCCACCCCCCACAGCTCGTGCTGTGCCGCGCCCAGCTCCAGAAGGGAGCCGGAGAATAGGTAAGTATTTTTTAAGTGCACTTTGTGGCGCGAAAAACGGGCGTCCAGGTCGGGGCTGCGCCATTCTAGGCGTGGCCCAAAACTTGGGCCACTGATTCTCCTCCCTGCAGTATCGAAAGTGCTGTCCTCATAGGCAGTTCCTCGAAGTGAGGATGACTTGCTTCTAAGCCAAAAAGGGATGAGTTCATAGGTGTTTCAATGAAAGACCTAATATTCCAGATCCCGAACTACATCATGAAGGGTGGAAGATGCCTGTGCGTGGATTTTTTTTTTTAAGTTGTGGTGGCCGTTGCACACCAGCTAGGTCTTGGTTACTCCTTGCCACTAGACCAAGAATGCAGCAGAGCTGGTCTCCAGTTACAGACCGAGCGCGCATACATATCGCAGTGTGGACTGGCCAGTGTTGCCCCTGGGCCCTCGCCTCTTCTGGGCCCCAGATTCACGACTCTCCTGGGCCCCGGTCACTTCCCTCTTGCCGCTCCTTCGCCCCTCCTGCTGTGCCTGCCAGCACGGCAATCAGCGACCTGGCTTCATAGCCGTTGCCCTCTTGCAGCAGCACCGCTGCTACCTGCAGTGGTATGCCGCCACACGCTGCTCCCTCCAATGGCCCCAGCCTGCTGATGGTCTTGCAGGCCGGGACCGGGAACTGCGCCGATTTCCGGGCCGGGCCACAGCACGCTGCTCCCTCCAATCAAGGCCATCAGCAGGCCGAGGCCATTGGAGGGAGTAGCGTGAGGCGGCCCGACCCGCAAGTGCTGCAACACCTCTGTTGTGGTAGTGTGCTTGTTTGGCATGGTTCCTTTCTTTGTTGACAATGATGTCGTGTATGATTCTTGGTTTGAGTAGTTCATTTGCGATTGGGACGCTTGTCTTTGTGTGGTGACCGAGTAAGCGTTGTGCTGACGAACTATCAAGGCCTTCAGTTGGTGTGTTTCGCCAGATGAGGAGGTTCATGTAGAAGTTACCAGTCTTTATTTGTCTTCTTGAGCTTAACTGCGTTCTCAACCTTTCCGTTGCTTTGTGGATATTCTGGTGAGCTTGCTGCATGATTGAATCCATATTCTGTGGCAAAGTTTGTTAACTGTTGGGTTGAAGGGAGGTCCATTGTCAGATTGAACGTTGTCTGGAATACCGTGGTTAGAGAAGTGTTTGAGGGGTTTGACAATGACAGTGGCATCTTTCTTTCCATGCAGATTGTCTATCTCAAAATAGTCCGAGAAGTAGTCCACTGTGCATATGTAGTCTTTGCCATCGGGTGTGAATATGTCACAACCAATCTTTTCCCACAGTCTCTGAGGAAGGTCATGACTTATCAATCGTTCTTTTAGTTGGCTCGATTGATAGGTGTTACGTGTTTCACACTTTGAAATATAGTCTTTTAAGTCACTGTTCAGTCCTGGCCAGTAAACAGATTCTCTGGCACGTCGAAGAGTGCTCTCGATGTCAGTGTGACGAATGTCGCTGACGAATGTTAGATCTCAGGGATTTTGGTATGACACAGCAATAGCCTTTGAAGACTATGCCATTCTGCGTTGTGAGTTTGTAACAAACTTTGAAGTATGCATGCGTTTCAGGCGGGCATTCATGTGTCGTTTCTGGCCATCCCGTTGTGATTTGTTGTATGACCAGTTGTAGTGTGGAGTCGCTTGCAGTTGCACATTGTATGGTAGTCAGTCCTTGTTTGGAAAGTGGGAGAAAGTCCACCATGTGGGCGCCTGGAGTGAGCGCTCGGCTCACGTATGCAATTGGTTGTCCCTGTTGCAGAAGGACGAACCCAAGACCCTTGCTCGAAGCATCTCCTTGACCTTTGATTGCAAGTTTGCGGTCAAAGCACCTGAGCACCGGAGAATCTGTCGCGTGTTGTTTGATAGCTTCAAAAGATTTGCCCTTCAGACCATTTCCAGACCGTGTCTTTATGAGTAAGCTGTCAAGAGGCTCGCTGAGGTCTGAAAGATCTGTCAAGAATTTTGCAAAGTACTTTGTCATGCCGAAACCTACGACATTCCAGAAAGAACCCTCAGAGAAGAAATTCCTCCTCATCTCAGTTTTAAATGGGTGGCCCCTTATTCTGAGACTATGTCCCCTAGTTTTAGTTTCATCTATGAGTGGAAATATCCTCTTTGCATCCATCTTGCCGAGCCCCCTCATTATCTTATATGTTTCAATATGATGTTGCTTTTACCTTTACAGTGCTCTTCCCAGAGCTTCAAAATAATATCAATTTCCTGCTCGACTTCCTCTGATTTGTAGAGAAGATATCTAGGGCATCACTGCCAATGGCAACTTTAACTCTATCTGGTTTTTCCACAATATTCGGAATAATTTCATAGCTGTCCCACAGCTGTTAGAATTTTTTTTCCAGTTGGCTTTCAAATCACCAGTCACCTGGAGGTGGGAGAGGAATGTGCACGGGAGTTGGCACCGTGGTGGTCACGGTAGCTCGCTGCAGTTTAGGACTTTGAGTATACAGTTCAAATACCCAGAGGCCGAGAACAATAGTAAAGTATCATGGCCATGTATTTGTAGAAATACTCTACAATAACTTGCCACTTTATTAATTTACTTCACTAATACCTGTAGATTATTTCACAAGCAATAACTATTTATCGCCCTTCACGGATCCACGCGCAACTTGTAGGAAGCACGGTCTGTACCGTACTGTTTAAGGTCTATTCCGATCGGCTCGAAAAAGTTTACAGTTCCAATATTTTGGTCTTGGATAGGTTCGATGAAAGCGGAAGTCTCAACTTCTGACACCATGTATTTTATAGTCTCTTGAATACTCTTAGTTCAACTTAACTATTTATTTGGGAGATCTCAGACAGCCATGTGGAGCTTAAGATGGCGTTCCTTCACAGACCCTCTCTCTCTCAATACAGCTCCTAGCTAGATGGTGCTATACATTATCGCGTTACACCAATAGTGTCAGCTGTGGCTCAGCTGGCAGCACCCTCGCCCTGCCTCAGAAGGTTATGGGTTCAAGTCCCACTCCAGAAACTGGAGCACAAAGCAGTACTGAGTGAGTGCTGCACTGTCAGATGGAAGATTATACCAAGACCCCATCTGCTCGCTCTCAGGAAGATGTTAAAAAATCCCATGGCCCTATTTCGAAGAGGAGCACGAGTGTTCTCCTAGTGCCTGAGACAATATTTATCCCTCAATCAGCATCACTAAAAAAAAACAGATTATCTAATCATCATCACATTTATGCTTGTGGGACCTTGCTGTGCACAAATTAGCTGCTCGGTTTCCTACATTACAACAGTGACTACACTTCAAAAGTAACCTCCTGAGGTTGTGAAAGGCACTATATAAATCTTTTTCTTTTAGTGTTGGTAAGTGGGCTAGCTAGACCAAGGGTCTTCTCCTTCCTGAAACAGTTTCTATGTTACGATGTTATTTGCCTCGTCAGCAGCCTTATTAGTAAGCAGGGTGCATTGTACAAGGCAACCCCCACACACCATCATTCCCCTGCCTGAAACAACCACCTTTATTTATATAGCACCTTTAACGTAGTAAAACCTCCCAAGGCGCTTCACAGCAGTGTTACAAAGACCAAACAGATACATTTGACACTGAGCCACATAAGAAATTACAGCAGATGACAAAAAGCTTGGTCAAAGAGATAGGTTTTAAGGAGTGTCTTAAAGGAGGAAAGAGAGGTAAGAGAGGTAAGAGAGGTAAGAGAGGCGGAGAGCTTAGGGCCCAGGCAGCTGAAGGCACGGTCACCGATGATTGAGCAGTTATAATCAGGGATGCTCAAGAGGGCAGAATTAGAAGAGGGTAGACATCTTGTGGGGTTGTGAGGCTGGAAGAAATTACAGAGATAAGGGAGGGGCGAGGCCTTAGAGGGATTTGTAAACAAGGATGAGAATTTTGAGACGTTGCTTAACCAGGAGACAATGTAGATCAGCGAGCACAGGGGTGATGGGTGAAACGGGGGAAAAAAAGGTAGGTTTATTAAGTGCTCTTGAGATCTTGTGTCATTAATTTATTACAATATTATTCATAGTGTACATCACAGCCCCGTGTCCCTTCACATTGAGCCCTGCACTGCACAACTCAAAACTCCAGTCACAACCTCTCGAGGTGTGGGATGTTGGCGGAGTTGGAGTTCGGTGCTGCCCCTTCTCCTTTACTCACTTTCTCTCACAGAAAACAAGGCACTAATACTGGGCTACAGTGGTATCCCAGCTACCAATCACCAAGTGAAAGGGCCCTATTTAAATACAACTACTGAACTGAAGAGCTAATCCAATATTGGGAGGTGTAGTTAATACAAAGGAAGAATGCAACAAAGACGACGACGTTAAGACCCTTTAGTTCATCAGTAGAAATTCTGCAGAGTTTTATGCTCAGTACAACCAATACCATTACTCATAATTTAAAGGCATCCGAAAGATAAGCCCCAGATTTCAAACAAATTCTACCAACATCCATTGTGAAGAGAATTTTAAAACAACCAGCAAAGTCGTTTCAAGCATTCTGTCACTGACAGTGTGCCATTAGGGACTTCCACTACAGTAAAATGAGGCAAACTCCACCTCCAGCATCGGCCATTAAGAACTTAACACAAGAATTAGGTGCAGAAGTAGACCATTCGGCCCCTCGAGCCTGCTCCGCCATTCAATAAGATCATGGCCGATCTTCAACCTCAACACTTTCCTGTGCTATCCCTATATCCCTTGATTCTCAGAGTCCAAAAAATCTACCCATCTCAGCCTTGAATATACTCAACGACTGAGCCTCTACAGCCCTCTGGGGTAGAGAATTCCAAAGATTCACAAGCCTTTAAGAAATTCCTTCTCCAAGTCCTAAAAGGCTGACCCCTTATCCTGAGTCCATGACCCCTGGTTCTAGACGCTCCAGTCAGGGGGAAACATCCTCCCAGCATCTACCCTGTCAAGCCCCTTATTACGCATGCAGGAGACCAGTGTCAGCGCGCTGTTCAAATACATGAAGCATCACAGCAGAACCCAATCCTGTCCTAAATCGACCTCTGCACTTTCCCAAAAAGGATCAGCAGATAA
Source organism: Pristiophorus japonicus (assembly GCF_044704955.1). Taxonomy (NCBI): domain Eukaryota; kingdom Metazoa; phylum Chordata; class Chondrichthyes; family Pristiophoridae; genus Pristiophorus; species Pristiophorus japonicus. Next base: position 15,308,871 of record NC_091977.1, on the reverse strand, counting down.
TATTCAGGAGTGAGAACTCCGATTGATTTTTCTCCTATTCTAGCCTAAGGATACTGAGGACTTGTGCAGCGCCCTAAGTAACCAAGATCCAACAGTGACTGGTAGTGTTACATATGTAAACCTGTAAATACCTTGTTTAACCACCAGACGGCTCATCCCTTGGAGTCCCAAGGGATCCCACAATCTCTTGGGAGCACCTGTACTTAAGGAGGCCTCACAGGTTGGAAAGGCACTCTGGAGACCTGCAATAAAAGACTACGGTCACACTTTACTTTCAGCTCACAGTATCTGGTCAGACTCTTTATTCATACACTACAGGTAGCTCACCAGTACAGAATTTGTTTTTAAAAATTCACTCTCGGGAGGTGAGCTTCGATGGCCACTCCTAGATACCCTCGAGAAGATGCTCCCACAATACTATTTGGTAGGGTTTGATACAACAGCCACTAGGGAGGCACTTTGGAAGACTACGGTCCTTGTGGACCACACTCTGTTTGGAGCCTGCAGCTACAAGGGAGGAGGAGGAGGAGGAGGAGTGGGGGCAGAGTGAATTGGCAGAAAGAAGGAGGAATGAAATCATATACCACCACTGTCCTCATGAGTCTAGCTTTACCCAGCTCCTAGGCGTGCACAGTTACATTTTGAGGTGGCCAACTTTTTTTCTCCCCCAACAAGTTGAACTGAATGATATCCTTATTAGTCAGGAAATTGTGTTAGGGAAATTGATGGGATTGAAGGCTGATAAATTCCCGGGGCCTGATAGTCTGGATCCCAGAGTACTTAAGGAAGTGGCCCTAGAAATAGTAGATGCATTGGTGATCATTTTCCAACAGTCTATCGACTCTGGATCAGTTCCTATGGACTGGAGGGTAGCTAATGTAACACCACTTTTTTAAAAAGGGAGAGAGAAAACGGGTAATTATAGACCGGTTAGCCTGACATCGGTAGTGGGGAAAATGTTGGAATCAATTATTAAAGATGAAATAGCAGCACATTTGGAAAGCAGTGACAGGATCAGTCCAAGTCAGCATAGGGAAATCATGCTTGACAAATCTTCTGGAATTTTTTGAGGATATAACTAGTAGAGTGAGCAAGGGAGAACCAGTGGATGTGGTGTATTTAGACTTTCAAAGGGCTTTTGACAAGGTCCCACACAAGAGATTAGTGTGCAAAATCAAAGCACATAGTATTGGGGGTAATGTACTGACGTGGATAGAGAACTGGTTGGCAGACAGGAAGCAGAGTCGGGATAAACGGGTCCTTTTCAGAATGGCAGGCAGTGACTAGTGGAGTGCCATAGGGCTCAGTGCTGGGACTCCAGCTATGTACAATATACATTAATGATTTAGATGAAGGAATTGAGTGTAATAACTCCAAGTTTGCAGATGACACTAAACTGGGTGGCGGTGTGAGCTGTGAGGAGGACGCTAAAAGGCTGCAGGGTGACTTGGACAGGTTAGGTGAGTTGGCAAATGCATGGCAGATGCAGTATAATGTGGATAAATGTGAGGTTATCCACTTTGGGGGAAAAAACACGAAGGCAGAATATTATCTGAATGGCGGCAGATTAGGAAAGGGGTAGGTGCAACGAGACCTGGGTGTCATGGTTCATCAATCATTGAAAGTTCAGTTTTGGTCTCCTAATCTGAGGAAGGACATTTTTGCTATTGAGGGAGCGCAGCAAAGGTTCACCAGGCTGATTCCTGGGATGGCGGGACTGACATATATGAGGAGAGACTGGATCAACTGGGCCTTTATACACTGGACTTTAGAAGGATGAGAGGGGATTTCAGAAACTTACAAAATTCTGACAGGACTGGACATGTTAGACGCGGGAAGAATGTTCCCTATGATGGGGAAGTCCAGAACCAGGGGACACAATCTTAGGATAAGGGGTAGGCCATTTAGGACTGAGATGAGGAGAAACTTCTTCACTCAGAGAGTTGTTAACCTGTGGAATTCCCTATCGCAGAGTTGTTGATGCCAGTTCATTGGATATATTCAAAAGGGAATTAGATATGGCCCTTACGGCTAAAGGGATCAAGGGGTATGGAGAGAAAGAAGGAAAGGAGCACTGAGGGAATGATCAGCCATGATCTTATTGAATGGTGGTGCAGGCTCGAAGGGCCAGATGGCCTACTCCTGCACCTATTTTCTATGTTTCTATATTTTATTCACCTAGCCCATCGAGACCATTTTTCTGGCAGCAGCTTTGGATCAGCGTTTCAACGTTCCCTGCATTGTGGAACTTGACCTAGGTTTCAAAAGCGGGTCAGCATAAAACTCTTAAGTGGCCAACACTCATTGTACAAAATGGCATTTGCCTACAAAACCAGTCAACAATTGATTGGCTGTGAAGCATTCTGGAACATCCCGAAGAGTGAAAGGCACTGCATAGATGAAAAATGATTGAATTTGCTTCCAGGAGACAACCCACACAGCAGTGACTGTTTTGCCTTGAAGCCGGTTTATTTTTTTAAGACAACACATTTAAATATCAGGGCCGTCACAAATAGATAAGTCAAGATATGAACTGGAAAATCGCGAGAAAATCTGAAGGTTTCAAAATAGTATGCAAGGAATAAAAATAAACCTGAAAGTGAAAAGGCATGATTCAGGCTTGTACTGCAGACTGTACTGCAGCAATTCAACATGAACCAGGGGCTGTTCGTTGTTTGAAGCATTACTACATCAGAAAATGAAGACAAGTTGCTGTTCAAAAATGCAAAAATAAATACTTCATGCTCTACACTAAGACAATCCTTGTACAGGTATATAAAACATTTCTTTCCCCAGCCAATTTACTCCGCTCCCCTCCTGTCGGCACAGACATACTAAGTGGCCATTACTCATGCAGGAGTCCAGACGGTGTCAGCACACTTTTTTTTGCCAAAGACATGAGGCTCCACAGCAGAACCCAATCCAGTCCTCAATCGACACCTGCATTTTTCCAACAGGGATCAGTCCGTAATAATCAGGAGTAGGAGCTCTGATTTTGCTCCTATTGTAGCCCAAGGATGAGGAAGACTTACGTGGTGCCCTTAGTAACCAAGATCAATTAACACAGCACAGATTGCTGATTTAAGGTGGAAGCTTTTTAATCTGTATGACTCAGTACCACAGTACTGTCCACTGACCTACTGAGCCCATTATATACCTCTGAGCTAAAAAAAAATATTTAGAGGGAATATTTTTCATTGCAAACCTTTCAACTTGATTTCCACCCTTATTTTCCTACACAAAAGCACTTTAAAATGGAAAGTTTAGAGGTTGAAATCACAGCATCCTCATTCTATTTGGCTGCAGGTCAGGAAGGCCCCAGCATGATCCCATGGTCTGCGCTGCGTTTACTAGTCTCAGCCACAGCAATGCCAGGAACGTTACAAGTCACCTCCGTGTCTCAAAGCCAAGGAGGGGAACAAAGTCAGTGCTATCTGCGCTCGCAGATCTTCCATGGAAATGCTCGTGGAGAGTCAGAGGACACGCCGCGTTATAACAAAAGGGGTATACGTTATTCCACGTAACGGGCAATGTATTATCGAATACCACCGGTTTACAGCCACAAAATGTAAATTGGGTTTGCACTACAGAGTATTTTGGGGATCAAAAATGGCAACTTTGACCATTTTTCCATGAAATACATAAACGAGCAGCGTTGGTTATTTATAAATTTAATGTCCAAATTCCACTGTAGAATACAATGGAAGATGTCAACAGTTGAAAGTGGCTGGGAGGAGGTGTACAATAAAAGTGGATAGATGGGGTTGAGGGGGTGTACGGGATTTGCCCGAGGTAGAGGCTCTTTGGTTTAAGTGTTCCTAGGTGGGAGGTGCTAGGTTTGGTAGGTGGTGCTGGGTTTGGTAGTGCTGGGGGTGTAACTTGTCTCAATAGGAATGAGTGACATTGATGGAGGCTAGATGGTAGACATAAAAATAGCCATCATCATCATAGACGGTCCTTCGAACGAGGATGACTTGCTTCCACAAGAGTTCACAGATGTTTCAACGAAGGACACGATGTTCCAGTCCTGAACTCCAATTGAGGGGGTGGAAGATGCCTGTGCGTGAATTTTTTTAACGTGTGGTGACTGTTGCACATCAGCCACCATACGGGCTCGACAGAGCTAGGCCTTTATCCAGTGGCAAGGTTTGAACCAGGACGACTGGAGACCTGCTCTGCTGCACGGACCTAGTGCACACACATATGCAGTGTGGAGCAGCATGGTGGAGAAGATATGGACGTTTGGTGCGAGAAGCAGCAGGAGGACATGAGAAGTGTAGTGGTTCCGTTACTGCACCAGCAATCCAGAGAATGCGAGTTCAAATCCCACCATAACAGTTTAAGAATTTGAACTATCTGGAAATAAAAAAGGTAGTATCATAAAAGTGACCATGAAGCTGTTAAATTATAAAAATTCAACCGGTTCACTAATGTCCTTTTAGCAAAGGAAACCTGCCATCGTTATTGCAAAGGGGATGGAGTATAAAAGCAGGAAAATCTTGCTACAGTTATATAAGGTATTGGTGAGGCCACACCTGGAATACTACGTGCAGTTTTGGTTTCCATATTTACAAAAGGATATACTTGTTTTGGAGGCAGTTCAGAGAAGGTTCACTAGGTTGATTCCGGAGATGAGAGGGTTGACATGAGGAAAGGTTCAGTAGGTTGGGCGTCTACTCATTGGAATTCAGAAGAATGAGAGCTGATCTTATCGAAATATAAGATTATGAGGGGACTTGACAAGGTGGATGCAGAGAGGATATTTCCACTGATGGGGGAGACTAGAACTAGAGGGCACAATCTTAGAATAAGGGACCACCCATTTAAAACTGAGATAAGGAGAAATTTCTTCTGAGGGTTGTGGATCTGTGGAATTCGCTGCCTCAGAACTGTGGAAGCTCGGACATTGAATAAATTTAAGACCGAAATGGATAGTTTCTTAACCGATATGGGGATAAGGGGTTATGGGGAGCTAGCAGGGAAGCAGAGCCGAGACCATGATCAGATCAGCCATGATCATAATGAATGCCAGAGCAGGCTCGAGGGGCTTATATGGCCTACTCCTGCTCCTATTTCTTACGTTATGTTCTTATCCTTACCCGGTCTGGGCTCTATGTAGCTTCAGTCCTATATCAACGTGGAACTCTGGAGTGGCCACACAAGCCACTCAGTTGTTTCAAACCACTACAAAGAACCACAGGGCATACAGCGGTTCAAGAAAACGACCCACCTCCTTCACGGGGGAGGGGGAACCAGGGATGGGCAATAAATGCCAACCTCGTCAGCAATACCCACATCCAGAGAATGAATTTTTAAAACTGGTAGGAAAGCATGAACATAGGAGTAATAAAATTCAACAATAATAATAAAAAAAAGATGGGAGTACAGGAGGTGGATTTGGGTCCTTGAGGCAGAGGTAGGTGGAGGTCGGAAGGATTGGCAAGAAAAAAATGTACATTCAGGGTAAGCAAACACTGGTCAAAGGGAGTGTAGTGTGAAGGGTATGGGTGCTCAGGCCTGGGGCAGGAGGGAGAGGGAAACCATGAGGGGATGGGAGGCAAAGGCAGTTAAGGGCACAAGGAGGCAGTGGGAACCTTGAATTTCCCTTCCAGCTTCATATTTGGGGAACGCCCCATAGTTTAATTAAGAATGAGACATTGTTTTAGGTTGCATTCATAGTAACATAGTAACATAGAAAATAAGTGCAGGAGCAGGCCTTCAAGCCTGCACCACCATTCAATAAGATCATGGCTGGTCATTCCCTCAGTACTCCTTTCCTTCTTTCTCTCCATACCCCTTGATCCCTTTAGCCATAAGGGCCATATCTAACTCCCTCTTGAATATATCCAATGAACTGACATCAACAACTCTCTGCGGCAGGGAATTCCACGGGTTAACAACTCTCTGAGTGAAGAAGTTTCTCCTCATCTCAGTCCTAAATGGCCTACCCCTTATCCTAAGACTGTGTCCCCTGGTTCCGGACTTCCCCAACATCAGGAACATTCTACCCGCATCCAACCTGTCCTGTCCCGTCAGAATCTTATATGTTTCTATGAGATCCCCTCTCATACTTCTAAACTCCAATGTATAAAAGGTCCAGTTGATCTAGTCTCTCCTCACATGTCAGTCCAGCCATCCCTGGAATCAGTCTGGTGAACCTTCGCTGCACTCCCTCAATAGCAAGAACGTCCTTCCTCAGATTAGACGACCAAAACTGAACACAATATTCCAGGTGAGGCCTCACCAAGGCCTTGTACAACTGCAGTAAGACCTCCCTGCTCCTATATCAAATCCTCTAGCTATGAAGGCCAACATACCATTTGCCTTCTTCACCGCCTGCTGTGCCTGTATACGAACTTTCAATCACTGATGAACCATGACACCCAGGTCTCATTGCACCTCCCCCTTTCCTAATCTGCCGCCATTCAGATAATATTCTGCCGCCATTCAGATAATATTCTGCCTTCAGTGTTTTGGCCCCCCCAAAGTGGATAACCTCACATTTATCCACATTATACTGCATCTGCCATGCATTTGCCCACTCACCTAACCTGTTCAAGTCACCCTGCAGCCTCCTAGCCTCCCCCTCACAGCTCACACTGCCACCCAGTTTAGTGTCATCTGCAAACTTGGAGATATTACACTCAATTCCTTCATCCAAATTATTGGTGTATATTGTAAAGAGCTGAGGTCCCAGCACTGAGCCCTGCGGCACTCTACTAGTCAGCTTCCAAATAAGCTGCATCATCTGAAAGGCAAGACGCCAACTTATAAACTGCAATTCCCATATTCTAAATTCAGGCACATATATATGATAAGTTGGTGCTTATAGAAACAGGCTTCCTGCCTGCTATCACACATCTATTGGATATTTCCAGAGTACAGGTACTAGACTATTAGAAGGCACGGGAGAACTTTAAGTCCCACTCAGCCAGACTTACAGAAAATTAACAGCAAATTTTGAATAAATTGCAAAATATTCACTAAGATTTCAGTAAAGAAAAAAGACTGAACTTGCATTTATATAGCATTTTTCATAAGTGAATCTTAGAAATTTACAGCACAGAAGGAGGCCATTTGGTCCATTGTCTGTGCCGGCCGGGAAAGAGCTATCCAGCCTAACCCCACTTTTCAGCTCTAGGACCGCATCCCTATAGGTTACGGCACTTCAAGTGCTCATCCAAGTACTTTTTAAATGCGATGAGGGTTCTGCCTCTACCACTCTTTCAGGCATCGAGTTCAAGGCCCCCACCACTCTCTGGGTGAAAACATTTCCCGTCAACTCCCCTCTAATCCTTCTACCAATTACTTTAAATCTATGCCCCCGGTTATTGACCTCTCTGCTAATGAACTAGGTCCTTCCTATCCACTATCTAGGCCCTTCAATATTATACACCTATATAAGTTTTCCCTCAGCCTCCTCTGTTCCAAAGAAAACAAGCTAGCCTATCCAATCTTTCCTCCTAGCTAAAACAAAGTACCACCCTCAGGATGTCCTAAAACACTTTACAGCCCAGTAATTGTTTTTTTTAAGTGTAGTTACTGTTGCAATGTAGGAAAACACAGCAGCCAAATTTCACACAACAAAGTGCCACCCACAGCAATGCCAGTCCCACTCACCCTTTCCTTCAACCACTGTCTGTCCCACCTGTGACAGAGACTGTAATTCCCGTATTGGATTGTTCAGTCACCTGAGAACTCACTTTTAGAGTGGAAGCAAGTCTTCCTCGATTTCAAGGGACTGCCTGTGACTATGATGAAATGTCCAAATAATTTGTTTTAGTGATGTTGGTTGAGAGATAAATGTTGGTGAGAAAATGAGAACCCCATGCTCTTCTTTGAATAGTGCCACAGCATCTTTTACGTCCACCTGAACAGGCAGGCTGCGGGCATCGATTTACTGTCTCATCCATTGGTGCAGGGGTCGATTACGAGGGGCCATAGTTTTGAGGTGGTTGGCGGAAGATTTCGAGGGGATTTGAGGGGGGTCTTCTTTACACAAGGTTGTGGGGGTCTGGAACTCACTGCCTGGAAGAGTGGTAGATGCAGAAACCCTCACCACTTTTAAGAGATGGTTGGATGGGCACTTGAAGTGCCGTAACCTGCAGGGTTACGGACCTAGTGCTGGTAATTGGGAGAGGAATTTTGTTGGTCGGCGCAGATATAATGGTAAGTGCTTTAGCACAGGAGATACAGCAGCTGGCCGACAGCCATGATGTGCGAGGATTCTTCACCGCAGTCAAGGCCACATACGGACCCCACTCCTGGCCAAGAACAGGGAAACACTCATCAAGGACACCGAGGCAGTCAGGGCCCGCTGGAAGGAACACTCCGAAGATCTCCTCAACCGAGACTCTGCCTTTGACTCGACTGTTCTCGACTCCATTCCGCAGCATGCTACCCGCCACCACCTCAGTGAGACCCCAACACTGCATGAGGTAGAAAAGGCCACAAGACAGCTAAAAATCAAGGCTACAGGAGCGGATGGAATCCCTGCTGAGGCACTGAAGTATGGCAGGGAGGCACTACTGGTGCGAATGCACGACCTCATGTCTCTCATCTGGAGGGAGGAGAGCATGTCGGGAGATCTAAGAGATGCAGTGATCGTGACCATCTTTAAAAAAGGGGACAAGTCCGACTGCGGCAACTACAGGGTAATCTCCCTGCTATCAACCACTGGGAAAGTCGTTGAGAATCCTCCTCAATCGTCTTCTCCCCGTGGGCAAGGAGTTCCTCTCAGAGTCACAGTGCGGATTTCGTCCCCTCCGGGGCACAACTGACATGATTTTTTTTAGCGCGACAGCTGCAGGAAAAATGCAGAGAACAGCGCCAGCCCTTATGGATGGCGTTCTTCGACCTTACAAAGGCAAAGGTCTATGGAGCATCCTCCTCCATTTCGGATGCCTCCAAAAGGTACGTCACCATACTCCGCTGCTCCACGACGACATGCAGGCCGTGATCCTTACCAACGGATCCATCACAGACCTAATTCATGTCCGGACTGGGGTCAAGCAGGGCTGCGTCATCGCCCCAACCCTCTTCTCAATCTTCCTTGCTGCTATGATCCACCTCACAGTTGATAAGCTCCCCGCTGGAGTGGAGCTAAACTACAATAGCAGTGGGAAGCTGTTCAACCTAAGCCATCTCTAGGCCAGGTCCAAGACCACTCCAACCTCTGTAGTCGAGCTACAGTACGCAGATGACGCCTGCGTCTGTGCACACAGAGACTGAACTCCAGGACATAGTCGACGTATTTACCGAATCATTTGAAAGCATGGGCCTTAACGCTAAACATTAGTAAGACAAAGGTCCTACACCAGCCTGTCCTCGCCGCACAGCACTGCCCCTAAACATCAAGATCCACGGCGTGGCCCTGAACAACGTGGACCACTTCTATGTCGGGAGCCTCCTATCAACAAGTGCAGGCATTGATGATGAGATCCAACATTGCCTCCAGTGCGGCCTTTGGCCGCCTGAGGAAAAGAGTGTTTGAAGATCAGTCCCTCAAACCTGTCACCAAACGGTCTACAGGGCCGTAGTAATACCCGCCCTCTTGTATGGCTCAGAGTCGTGGACCATTACAGTGGACACCTCAAGTCGCTGGAGAAATACCACCAGCAATGTCTCCGCAAGATCCTGCACAAACATTAGCGTCCTCGTCCAGGCCAACATTCCCAGCATTGAAGCACTGACCACACTTGATCAGCTCTGCTGGGCAGGTCACATAGTTCACATGCCAGACACGAGACTCCCAAAGCAAGCACTCTAATCGGAACTCGTCCATGGCAAACGAGCCAAAGGCGGGCAGAGGAAACGTTACAGGACACCCTCAAAGCACGACACCCTCAAAGCCTCCCTGATAAAGTGCGACATCCCCACTGACACCTGGGAGTTCTTGGCCATAGACCGCCCTAAGTAGAGGAAGTGCATTCGGGAGGGCGCTGTGCTCAGAGTATTGTCACCGAGAACATGCAGAAATCAAGCGCAGGCAGCGGAATGAGCGTGCGGCAAATCAGGGTCCCTGCCCACCCTTTCCCTCAACGACTATCTGTGACAGAAACTGTGGTTCTCGTATTGGACTGTACAGCCACCTAAGAACTCATGCTAAGAGTGGAAGCAAGTCTTCATTGATCCCGAGGGACTGCCTATGATAATGATGATGAATGGTAAGTACTGAAGGGAATAGAAAAGGGCCAGGGTGATCTCCTGGATGGGTCGGAGAGGAATTTTCCCAGATTTTTTCTCCCCATTTGGACTGGGTTTTTAATCTGGTTTTTGCCTCTCCCAGGAGATCACATGGCTCCGGTTGGAGTGGAGTGTAGAATGTTTCAGTATAGGGGGTGTTGCAGTTGTGAGGTGGACTGGTTGGGCTGGGTGCTCTTTGCCTTTCCACCATTGTTCATAGGTTTATGTGTAACCTTTAGAGCTGCTGACCAAGGGCTGTGCGGCTCTTTGTCGGGCGCAGACATGATGGGCCAAAATGGCCTCCTTTTGCACTGTAAATTTCTATGTTTCTAAAAGATGGACCTCAAATAGAGCAGCCCTCCCTCAGTACTGTACTGAAGTGCTAGGCCATATTATGCGATCAAGTCTCTGTTATGGGGTTGAACTTACATTAACAAGAGATGATACCAACAGTGGTATCACATGGGCATCACGGGCCAGCCCACACTGCTAACACCAACAGTGGTTGTGAATTTTTTGTATATTTGCTTCTTTTCAAATAAGGGCTCTGTTTGGAAAAGCATTTTGAGCTGTACAACTCTCGTGGTTACAGATATGTCATTGCTGATGGCAACTTGAGGAGACAGGCAAACAGAGGCGGCGGCAAAAATGCATTTATAAATTTTAACTGTGTTAACATGTCTGAGTATTTTACATAATGAATTACTTTCTAAAGTAATGTGGTAGCCATTCTGTGCCAGCAATACCCCAGGAATAGCAATGAGGTGAATGAGCACTTAATCTGATTTTGGAGGTACCACTGGAAGGGAGGGCTGTTGGCCACGACATGGAACATCTCATTGCTCCAGTTATTGAATAGTGGCATGGTACCTTATAGCAGGCACCTAATTAGGCAGACAGGAGGAGGACATTTAAGGAGTTGGGTTTTCATATGGATCACAAGTGCGCCGATTTTGAGATGGATGACTGGGTGACATCATCAAAACCCTGGTCGCCATTTTGGAGCGTGGGCAGGAACATCATCATGACCCAGGTAGAGAGGAGTGGGAAGGTCGGGACGGATGAGCGGTGAGAGATCGTGACAGAGGTGCGACAGATGAGGGTACAGGCCCAGAAGAGCCGAGGGCCCATGGGCATCACGGACCAGCCCACACTGCGCTATATGTGCACACTAGGTCCGTGCAGCAGAGCAGGTCTCCAGTCGTCTTGGTTTATCCTTGCCACTGGACCAAGACCTAGCTCGGTCAAGCCCGTGTGGTGGATCATGTGCAACGGTCACCACAAGTTAAAAAAAATTCACGCACAGGCATCTTCCACCCCTTCAATTGGAGTTCGGGTCCTTCATCGAAACACCTGTGAACTCGTGGAAGCAAGTCATCCCTGTTCGAGGGACAGTCGATGATGATGAAGTGCTAAAATGGCAAAGTGCAGACGGAGTCCAGTGTGTTTGTCTCAATGTTACATCAAAATGCTGTAAATTACTGTTAACAGTGAGGAAACAAGTTTTACTGTAATTTTTTTTTAAAAAGCACACTTCCGAGCAAACGAAAAATTGAACCTGTACAAATTAGTGTTCAACCAGTAGTGCCAAGGCCGCCCACTGCTATCTTATATCGATTTAAGATCATTCATTCCCACCACCGAGCTACTTATTTTACTAATCTGACAGAACACAATGCAGCATGGTCAAACCCACAGCAACACTTTGTAACAATTTTGGAATGTTCTGATTAGCGGAGGTTAGAACTTCATACACCTTGAAAAGCAGTCGAGCACCATTTGATTCAATTTACAAGATCAGTACATAGTCTCTCTCACCCCACCTTCAATGCTGCTTTAGTCCAATTACACATAGTGCTCGTACTGCAACACTGCAGTGTAGTTATGCAACCGAAGCCCAAGTGTCTGCTACTGACAAAGATTACTGAAAGAACTTGGGAGTGAATGTTAATACCCAGAGCGGGAGCCTGAGGGCACTATTTCAGTCTGGGAACTACTGTAATCTGCACATCAGTTACAGATACAAGCTTAAAAAACACCCTCAAATCTATTTTTAGCAAAATGTAAGCATCCTCACTCATACTTTGCCATCATTGAGCGATAATTTGCTCTGCTACGGACAGATGTCATATACTACGGCAGGGGTGTGCACACTTCACCCCTCTGTGCAAATTGCTGCAATCTGAAGCCCAGGCAACGCAGTCCGAGTTGTGCTTATACTTCGTATTCATTCGTTCGTTTGTTGTTGGGAGTTTTGTGGCCACAGAATCTGGAAAAGGTGTCTCAACACTGGTGGCCTCATTGGTGGAGGAATCCTAAATAAGAAACATCACTATTGACAACGAGATATAGGCAAATGAATGGGCACTTGAATTTAAATTTTATATGTGGCCCCTGGAGCTCAATGGCATGTGGTCCAGAAGGTGAACAAAGGTTACTGTAAAGGCTACAGTATTACTTGTAAGTGCAATTATGCGACGACTTACAAAATCTATTTTCTCAGACTGTCGCACTGCATACCTCATACCCCCAATCACTTGTGATATACAGCCAGCTGGTCATGAACAAGCCAGGCCCTGAACGTGACTGCGATAACCAGTGTCCAGTGTCCAGGTAGGTTTCTCTCTGCTTACTTTTATATCATCCACAAATTGTTACAGGTACTGTATGTACAAGCGCTAGGCCAGGCTGTCAAACAGAGGTTGTTTTCACAACTACAGCTAACACACTAACTGTCTCAAGGCACTCCACAGAAATAGACACCGGGAATTAGAAAGGACAGATGAGTCAAATATATATATTTTTTTGAGTAAGCTTTTGAAGTCAGGGAGAGAAGTTGCAAGAGGGAGGGTTTTAAGCATGGAGTAGGGCAGAAGTGGCTGCCATCAATGGTAGAGCTACCTGCGCCATCTCCAGGCCAGATCCAAGACCACCCCAACCTCTGTCGTCGAGCTAGAGCATGCGGACGACGCCTGCTTCTGCGCACATAGAGGCTGCACTCCAGGACATAGTCGAAGTATTTACTGAGGCGTACGAAAGCATGGGCCTTAAGCTAAACATCCGTAAGACAAAGGTCCTCCACCAGCCTGTCCTCATCGCACAACACTGCCCCCCAGTCATCAAGATCCACAGCGCGGCCCTGGACACCGTGGACCACTTCCCATATCTCGGGAGCCTCCTATCAGCAAGAGCAGGCATTGACGACGAGATCCAACACCACCTCCAATGCGCCAGTGCAGCCTTCGGCCGCCTGAGGGAAAGTGTGTTTGAAGACCAGGCCCTCAAAACTGCCACTAGCTCATGGTCTACAGGGATGTAGCAATACTACCCCCCTGTATGGCTCAGAAACATGGACCATATACAGTAGACACATCAAGTCGCTGGAGAAATATCACCAACGATGTCTCCACAAGATCCTACAAATCACCTGGGAGGACAGGCGCACCAATATCAGCTTCCTCATTCAGGCTAACATCCCCAGCATTGAAGCACTGACCACACTCGATCAGTTCCGCTGGGCATGCCACATAGTCCGCATGCCAGACACGAGACTCCCAAAGCAAGTGCTCTACGCGGAACTTCTTCACGGCAAACGAGCCAAAGGTGGGCAACGGAAATGCTACAAGGACACCCTGATAAAGTGCAACATCCCCACTGACACCTGGATGTCCCTGGCCCAAGACCACCCTAAGTGGGGGAAGTGCATCCGAGAGGGCGCTGAGCACCTCGAGTCTCAACGCCGAGAGCATGCAGAAAACAAGCGCAGACAGTGGAAAGAGCGTGCGGCAAACCAGTCCCACCCACCCCTTCCCTCAACGACTATCTGTGACAGTCTGTGGCTCTCGTATTGGACTGTTCAGCCACCAAAGAACTCACTTCAGGAATGGAAGCAAGTCTTCCTCGATTCCGAGGGACTGCCTATGATGATGATGATGATGATGGATGATGATGATAACGGAAGGGGTGGATACACGAGTTAGAAGACTAAAGGGAATGAACTAGACATAGGTTCGGTGCAGGATATAGAGGAACTTTGAGGCTTTGGAGAAATCTACAAAGAGGATTTTGAACTCTGTTTGACCATTGTAACGGAGCCCCAATTTTTGCTCCCTCAAGTCCAAGGGGTGCAGACTTGGACATTATCTGCATACAGCTGGGTTTTGTTTATTTGTTCCAGGATGTGGGCATTGCTTGCAAGGCCTGCATTTATTGCTCATCCCTAATTACCCTCAAGAAGATGGTGGTGAGCCGCCTTCTTGAACCACTGCAGCCCATGTGGTCAAGGTACTTCCGCAGTGCTGTTAGTGAGGGAGTTCCAGAATTTTGATCCAGCTACAATGAACGAACGTCAATACATTTCCAAGAAATGATGGTGTGCGACTTGGAGGGGAACTTGCAGGCGAAGATCTTTCCTTGTGCCTGCTGCCCTTGTCCTTCTAGATTGTAGAGGTCACGGGTTTGTGAGGTGCTGCAGAAGCCTTGGTGAGTCACTACACTGCATCTTGTAGATGGCACACACTGCAGCTACAGGGCGCCAGTGGTGGAGGGAGTGAATGTTTAAGGTGGTGGATGGGGTGCCAATCAAGCGGGCTGCTTTGTCCTGGATGGTGTCGAGTTTGAGTGTTGTTGGAGCGGCACTCATCCAGCCAAGTAAAAAGCATTGCATCACACTCTTAACTTGTGCCTTGTAGATGGTGGAAAGGCTTTGGGGAGTCAGGAGGCGAGATACTCGCCGCAGAATACACAGCCTCTGACCTGCTCTTGTTGTCACAGTATTTATGTGGCAGGTCCAGTTAAGTTTCTGGTCAATGGTGACCCCCCCCCCGCCCCCTGCAGGATATTGATGGTGGAGGATTCGCCGATGATAATGCTGTTGAATATTATGGAGAGGTGGTTAGGCGCTCACTTGTTGGAGATGGTCATTGCCTGGCATTTGTGTGGCGCGAATGTTATTTGCCACTTATCAGCCCAAGCCTGAATGTCGTCCAGATGTTGCTGCATATGGGCATGGACTGCTTCATTTTCTGAGCAGCCGCGAATGGAACGGAACACTGCAATCATCAGCGAACACCCCCACTTCTGACCTTATGATGGAGGGAAAGTCATTGACGAAGCAATTAAAGATGGTTGGGCCGAGGACACTGCCCTGAGGAACTCCTGCAGCGATGTCCTAGGGCTGCGATGTATGACCTCCAACAACCACCTTCCTTTGTGCTAGGTATGACTCCAGCCAGTGGCGAGTTTCCTCCCCCGCAACCTCCCCCCCCCCCACACCCTGATTTCCGTTGACTTCAGTTTTTCCAGGGCTCCTTGGTGCCACACTTGGTCAAATGCTGCCTTGATGTCAAGAGCAGTCACTCTCACCTCACCTCTAGAATTCAGCTCTTTTGTCCATGTTTGGACCAAGGCTGTAATGAGGTCTGGAGCCGAGTGGCCATAGATCACCACAAAAGCATGACTGAGCATCATTCTCCTCTGCCCAAAGTGCCCACTACTCCAAGATAATCCTGCAGATTGAAGATGACTCCCAGCTTCTACTCTCCATTTCCAACCATCTACGTATACCCCTCTTCCCCCCATCCTCCCCTGCAACAACACGAGAGGAACTCACAGATTTCTTTGTCACCAAGATTGAAGCCCAACTCCCTCAATTGAGGGGGGGGGGGGGGGGCGGAGATGAGGAGAGAGAGAAAGTAAAAAGAAAGACAATGCAATACACATACACAAAGACAGAAAAACAAAATTAACAATGTTTAATGATTACATGACTATTTCATAAATGGATGGGGTAGCAAGTACTTTCTACTACATGTATATTCTTATGCTGCCTTTCTACTTCGATATATTCAGCAGCGCAGGCTGAATACAAACTTTGCCAAATGCAAAGTTTGGACCAGACCACATCCTCCGAACTCATCAGCCCATTATCCTGTCAAACATAAGGTAATTGGCGTCACAGTTCAAGTAAGGGATTGTTTGTCCCCATTCCATCAGGAACCAGGCATCTGCCACTGAAAGGTCAGCAGAAGTTTCTGCTGTAAAGAGTTGAACTTAAAACAGATGCTTTTAATAAAACCGATGTTTTTACACTTGGATAGGCTCAGTGCTCCACTGTTTAAGGCACGGGAAGGAAAACAGCAGAAAATTTATATTCCCATTTGTAGGAAAGCGAATACCATCCACAGATACATGACTTTCACAATGCAGTGTGGAAAAAGATTTATTTGAGGGAAGGCCTTTCAATGTTGGAAGACAAGTGTAGTTATGTTATGTTTGGACAATCTTCAGAGGCGCTCTGTTCTACATATCCTCCTGCGCAACAGAATATTGCACGCACCGAGACTTAAAATAAAAGTTCCAGCTAACCATTTGACATTTATTTTGATTGCATTTTCCAGGCACCCTCCTGCCATACCCCTTGCGTCACTCCTGCTGGAAGATATGCATAAGTGTCTCAAACTTCCACTCAATGTGTCTCACTCGGACATCCTCCACGGCCCAGCATTTAAACTATTCAAGCCATCCTCCCACGGCCCAGCATTTAAACTATTCCAAGCCGTTCTCCCACGGCCCAGTATTTAAACTTCAACCCATCCCGAGAGTTGCTCAACTTGCCTTGTCTCCTCGGCCACTGCTTTGGGGCAATCCAGATCAGTGAAGTCAACAGAGCAGCAAGCAGGAAGGGAGAACCTGATGCAAAAACCGTTGCAAGAACATTGATGTCTTTAATACTGAATATGTTCTCTGGTGAATTTCTTCCATTAAAAAAGGGGGATTACTTTGAACAAATATTGCCCCCTTAGATTTACCTCTCCTCTTTAAACATGATATTGTCTGCACACTATAGATTTTTAATCCTCATTTGCTCAGGACAAATGCAGATGGCTGTGATATTAAAGATAGAGTTTGCTGTTAACCTGGTCTCCAAATTTACAAGCCTCACGCAGCCATACAAAGAACCAAATTCAGGTTACTCTGACCTGAACGAGAACCATAGCTACGTATAGAAAAGACTGCTTCACTCAGTTGAAATGCTATAAACATGTTAGCCAACTGCTGTGCATTTGAAATATCCTCACGACATTGGAAAATTAACGGGTGCAGCTTTTAAGACCCAACTCCTACAATCAGTCAGATAACTCGAAAGGGCGAGTGACGCTGATATTCTCAGCACCACATTCCCCAGAGAGGAGGTAATCGGAAGGCTTTTCCAGACAGCCACTAGCAGAGGCTTGGCACAGACTGCTTAGATCTTTTACATCCATGGTATGCGACAGCAAAGGGAATTGGCACTGAAGCAATCAACATGAACAATGCATTTGTATAGTCTTTAACGAGTAAAAGGAAGACTTGCATTTACATAGCGTCTTCCATGACCACGGGACGTCCCAAAAGAGCTTTCCAGTCAATTAAATAATTTTTTGGTAGTGTAGTCACTGTTGTGCACAGCAAGCTTCCACAAACAGCAATGTGATAATGACCAGAAAATCTGTTTTACTGATGTTGATTGAGGGATAAATATTGGTCAGAACACTGATGAGAACTTCCCTGCTCTTCTTCGAAATAGGGCCATGCGATCTTTTACGTCCACCTGAGAGAGTAGACGGGACCTCGGTTTAACATCTCCGACAAAAGACAGCACCTCCGACAATGCAGCGCTGCCTCAGCACTGCACTGGGGTGTCAGCCTAGATTTGTGTGTTCAAGTCTCGAGCGGGACTTGAACCCACAACATTCTGACTCAGAGTCAAGGTGCTACCACCTGAGCTACAGCTGAATCCTAAGGTTCTTCAGAGGAGCATTATCAAACAAAATTTGACAATGAGCCACATAAGGAGATATTAGGACAGGTGACCAAAAGCTTGGGTAAAGAGGTAGGTTTTAAGGAGCATCTTAAAAGGTAGAGAGAAGTGTAGAGGGGGAGATTTTGAGAATGTGTAAAGAAGGGTTGCGAATGTGGTAGGTGGATAGAGAATGTGGCAAAAGGATAGAAATAGGGAATCATGGGAAAATAGCTAAAGAAATGTCAAGATGCAGACAACTGCAGAATCGACAGAAAGAAAAAGGGGTTACCAAGAGTTGAGGTTGAGGTTAAACACAGGTCATGAGAAAGACGCAAGGCGGCACAAAGAAAGAAAGCAATCCTAGATAGGAGGGGAAAAAGTAATGGCTTTTACTGATAAGGAGGAAGGAAAACTAATTGGGTTCTTTACTGATAAGGGAAGACAGTGTAGCGAAGCTATAACTAACCTGACCCTGACACCAGCCCTAATTGGGAGACTTTCTTGCCTGCCATTGGATGTACTCGGGGGGGACGCAGAAAGGGATTGGATAGACCAAGTGCTAATCAAATGTGTTCTGTTTTGAAAATGTATAACTGTTGTTGTTTCGCGCTGAAAAGGGGCTTGTCCAGAGGAAGGTAAACTGGCTCTGATTGAGAGTGTTCCTTTGTCTTGACAAGTCCCGGCCGGAGAATCTTCAATAAAGGTCTTTTACAGAAAAGGCAAGAAGGTGTTCGCGTCAGTGTATTTACTAAAACAGATTGAGGGAAAAAGAATCCGTATTAACATTTGGTGTCAGAAGTGGGATCTCAACGGACGACTGCCGAAAGCTTGCGAATTAAGAGCCGAATTAGCCTCGAACGAGATGGGAGGAAAATGGCCACATGAGTGAGTACTTTTTAAAAACACCACTTCGGTTCCCTCCAGTCCCAAAAGTCTGAAGAATGTTTTGCCACTCGCTGGTTCTCAGGTAGCGTCCGATCAATCTGGCGAATACCTTTTAACTTGGGAAATAAGTGTCCAAGTCAGGTACGACGTCGACTTTGTATATCACTTAGTCCGTCTAGGCGCTGATTGGACTTAAATAAACTATCGCGCAGCGACGCGAATAGGAAAACCGCGGGACGACGCGGAGGGATAGGGAAATAGACTATCGCGGGGCGACGCGAATAGGAACACCACGGGGTGACGCGGAGGGATAGGGAAATAGACTATCGCGGGGCGACGCGAATAGGAACACCGCGGGGAGACGCGGAAGAAAAGGGAAATTGTGTAAAACTAAATCGCGGGGCGACGTGAGGAACTGTGTAAGGATAAAAGGAATTGTGTAAGGATAAAATATTTCTTTACCGCGGGAATGGGCAATCATGGATCCAAAAATAGAGCCGGCCAAAGAAAAAAATTAATTAATAAGCTTTGTTGAATGAAGAGAGACTTTTGTGAATATCTGTTTTTGAATGAGAGTACTTGTGTGATTTTTTGAATGCGGAATGAATTTTTATGTTTTCATGTTTTAAAAGCCTGTTTGGAAGAGTGGAGCAGCTGTTTCTTTATTTTAGTTCCACCCACTTCTCCAAACAGAGTGAAAGTTTTTTCAACCCTTTGTAGTGTTGTCCTGTATGTGGGAAGTTTTAAGACATTTTAAGTTAGAAACGCAGGTGTGGATTTATTCGGATGATAAGTTATGGAGCTAGGAAATGGATTGATTACATTGGGTTGAAAGACATAAATTTAGTCTCGGAATGAGATAAAGAATGCCTTTTAAAAAAAGCTTCCAGCTCAAAAAAAGTTTTAAATAAAGATTGAAATTACAACATTTGAATTGTGATTTTGAGATATTGAGAAGGCACAGCAAAATACTGAGGTGGATTTAAACTAAAAAAAAAAATTATTAAATTAAATCTGATCTCTTAAAGTAAAAAGGAGATATAAAACTAAAAGGTTTTAAAAAAGATGTAACGTACTAAATAAGTGCTGAAACAAAATGTGTTTGCGATGGAAAAAGACTTACTAAATACTAGTTGATGTTTGCTGTGAAAAAGATATTGGTTTAATTGGGAAAAGGGGAAAAAAAATTGGAAGAGGTAAAAGACACTCTCCATTGATGATGATTTTAAATTACGAGAAAGTTTCACTGCAGTTTGAAAGATTTCCAAAATGGACATTGTTTATCAAGAAAAGTCCCGAACAGTCTAAACAAGCAGGAGGGTTTTGAAAATAACGAGGAGAAATGATCTAAGCTATGCGAACTCAGCACAGAAAGAACTGGGAATTAGAGAATCTTACTAAATTTTAAAATTCTTATAGAAAATGGAACTGGCACAGATGTTTAGATTTTGTGCTGAGAGAAATAAAACACAAGATTTGCTCAGTGAACAGGACCGTAAAATAAAACGAAATGTTAGAATGTACACAGCGTATGTGAAAATTGGATTTCAGTAAACAAAATAGCTATTAAAAATGTGTGGTCTCGTTTTAAATCAATCAAAAAAAAATCTTTGGCAATTAGAAGTTAAGAAAACATTGGAGTTTACTCTAAAATGCCGTCTTTCCTGATGAGAAGACTTTTATTATGACGGCTTTACTAATGATTTCTGCTGTTTTAACGGATTCCTAATTTCTAAGCAAGTTTTGAAGGCACAAAGACTTAAAAAAAAAATTTTGGATGATTACGTGAAGTCACGTAATAACATCAGGCTTTCTTACAAACCTGTAAAGGAGTTAACCCTTTCCGTTGACAGCTGTTTTATATTGGACATTATTCATTTGGATTTCTTAATAGAATAAAAAAGACTCACCTAACAGAGGAAATGGTACAATAGTCAGAATAAAAATAAAAACAGAACTAGCCTATGTAATAATACTCGCCTGATACAAATAAAAGAAAGATACGTAAACAAAACAAATTCAAGAGTTAAAAGCTAAGATAAATTAAGCTGGAAGAGATTTTTTTTTTTTAAAACGGGGCCAGACGGATAGTGCAGTGCGCAGCCATAGCACCATCACCTATGGCAATAGAGCCAATGTACTCCACAGTGGGTAAGTGTAGTCTACAAACCCAACCTAACCTTATTTCACAGAGTGACCGCAACATACATGGATAAAAGATGAGTAGACCAGAACCTAACACCTGGTGACGACCAGGCTATCTGTTTAAAATTTGCAGATAAAACACTCACCGAGATGGGACCGCAGCAGCTACTTCGACTCTGGAGATTCAGGATACTGGGGACCTTGAGGCCCACGCAGGCACTGGATAATACAGATGGACTACGAGAGATATAGCACATGCAGGAAAGACACAACTACATGAACTAGCTTTGTTTAATTTGACTGCCAAAATATGCATCCCAGCAGCCAAGGACTGGAGCAAGGACAGAACTTATTTTAACGCATGGCTATGTATAGTGTATTAAGTAAGGTTGTATTGCAGCAGGCTGCTGATGCCATGGGCGCCAGTAGATTCCGAGGACAGGAGCAAGTTCATAGGACCAAAAGGGGAAGGACGCAGAAATCCAACTGGATGGAATTTCAATTCTAGAAGCTCATGCCTGGGCGGACGAAGCTGCAAACAAGCAGCCAAATCCACCCCGCAAGAAACAGAAGGGTGGGAACAGAACGGAGCAAAAAGGGGGTGGGACCCCAGGATGTTTAGGAAAACTGGCAGGTGGGATAAAATTAAGACCAAGGGAGGTCTCTGGAATATAAGGTGCACGCCTGTCTTTGCCCAGGGAGACCTCAACCAGGGGATACCAGTTGGAGAACATGCCCGACCTCCAGTATGTGGGTACAGATCAGTGGTGTTGGGACATTCGAGTCCGGAATAGATCCACCACCGTTGCTCCAACAACCACTCTGGGAACTACAACTCTTTACAGTACCACCACACATCCTCCTCCCACATGCCCGTCCATAAAGACTGGAGCCAAAGAAGTGGCTAGTAATAAAAGAATCTAAAGAAAGGATATAATTTGGGGTGCGTCAGCAACTACTTATCCTAAACCTAATGGATATCATTTTTCCTAGCTTCTGTGGGAATGAAACTATAAGTCTATACCAGAGCCTGGCACAACGGATCCTCGAAGGCCCGGAACCCACTACCCTGAGATTTAATGTCAGAAATGGAACAGGGCAAGGTCGAACAAAAAGGGGAATACTGGAAACACTAGGCACGGGTTATGCGGCAGGGGTTACGACAATGAATTCCATAGGCCAGTATGCAATATACGACCGGGTTAACAACTTAATGGCGTAGTCTTGAGTGGTTTAGTGGGGAGGGACTTAGATAACCAAGCCCTACAAGCGCGGTTGGGAGATGGCGTGGAAGGGGAACTGTTACAATACATTACAGAAACATGCCAAGACAATAAAATTGATCCACGCAATGGGGAAAGATATAAGTAAACGATTACAGGCTGAGATAGTTTGCTCCGGGTATGGGGCCTGGATATTAAGTGAGGTACAACATAATTTGGAGCAACTCCAGAATGGAGACATACCAGATTGGATTCCGAACAGCATACTTAACAATTGGACTCTAGATAAAAAAAATGAACAACACATGCGAGGTACGAAGGAATAGTCACGCATGGGTGCCGAAATTCAGATGTATTACTGGGCGGGTGAATATGATCGGATTTATGTTGTCCATACCACAGTATGATGTAACAAAGGGAGACCCCTTATATCAGATCGATAATATTGGTGAAGTGAGAAACCAAACTCAGTTACGTTACCATCAGCCTGCCAGACGGGTGGTTAAAATTAACAATAGTACCAAAGGCATTGACATAACTGACTGCTATAAAATTAACCAAGTGGTTTTATGTCAAGGTACGCCACGAATGACGAATGATGATTGCAGATTCCACCAAACAAACAGATGCATGCTGAGTATCACTCCTCTCAAACACGATTCCGAAACAATCGCTGCTCCACAAGGGAATGGAGCACAGGAGCAGCCAACCCGACGATTAAGACCAGGGGAGGAGTCACCCCGTGTCATCACCAACCCTAACTTGTGTTTCAGGCCAATGGGAAAAATAGATGTAAATGGATACCACATATATCCCAAGACAACGGAAATCATCCACGGAACAATCACGGATACCCTCCGAGAAGGGTACGAAGAGGCGGTATGGGAACCGCAAGGCAAACAGATACCGGAATTAAATGAGGATTATGTTTGGTGCAAGGAATCCAGAATCAAAGACGACAGTATGTCCGGCTGATGGAAGAAATAGACAACTTACAGAGAGACACTAACGCAATGCTGGCTGATCAGCCCTGGTACTCAAAGCTGTGGGACATAGGACTTAATATTCAAATTCACCCATGGATAAGAATAATATCACATGTACTTGTAGTAATACAGGGTCTAGTTCTGATGGTCATGATGGGATTAACATGTGCACGAATTAAACAGACCAAACGATAAGTCAGGGCACGCACTATGATTAAGGACATAAGAGATGAAAATTTAAGCAGTCCTACAGGAAGGACTTACCTTGTATAACTCTGTGGGAAGGTTTCAGAAGGTCCCGAAGCTTGGGAGATGGCCACCCAGTTGAACGAACCTATCTGGAACTTGCCTACAGGGAGATAGTTATTGGGAAATATGGCCAGCTTGGCGTATAGCCAAGGGCCAAAAGGAGGGAATTGTAAGAGAAATTTGGCATTAGGGGTACCAGCGGGACAAGGGTTAAAGTGCTGGTTCCTGCACTGGCCCATAAGGAGGTAAAAGGCCTCTCTTCGGCCTGGTACCAAGGCTCCAGAAGTTATCAATTCAATAATATTCCACAGGATACGATGTGAGAACCTAAACAGACATTGATAAGACCTTGCGAAGAGGCTCGAGGCGGACTCACAGACAACCAGGAGGATCAGGAAAGAGAGTGCGAACGGCTGAATGCGATACTCCTGGAATAAGCACCAGGGTTATAATGGAATGATAAAAGGGGGGAAATGAGAATGTGTAAAGAAGGGTTGCGAATGTGGTAGGTGGATAGAGAATGTGGCAAAAGGATGGAAATAGGGAATCATGGGAAAATAGCTAAAGAAATGTCAAGATGCAGACAACTGCAGAATCGACGAGTTGAGGTTGAGGTTAAACACGGGTCATGAGAAAGACGCAAGGCGGCACAAAGAAAGAAAGCAATCCCAGATAGGAGGGGAAAAAGTAATGGCTTTTACTGATGAGGAGGAAGGAAAACTAATTGGGTTCTTTACTGATAAGGGAAGACAGTGTAGCGAAGCTATAACTAACCTGACCCTGACACCAGCCCTAATTGGGAGACTTTCTTGCCTGCCATTGGACGTACTCGGGGGGGACGCAGAAAGGGATTGGATAGACCAAGTGCTAATCAAATGTGTTCTGTTTTGAAAATGTATAACTGTTGTTGTTTCGCGCTGAAAAGGGGCTTGTCCAGAGGAAGGTGTTCATTGAGAGTGTTCCTTTCTCTTGACAAGTCCCGGCCGGAGAATCTTGAATAAAGGCCTTTTACAGAAAAGGCAAGAAGGTGTTCGCGTCAGTGTATTCGTTGAAACAGATTGAGGGAAAAAGAATCTGTATTAACAGTTTAGGGAGGAAATTCCAGAGCTTAGGGCCTAGGCAGCTGAAGGTACGACTGCCAATGGCGGAGCGATTAAAATTGGAGATGCAAAAGAGCCCGAATTGGAGGAACCTAGATATCCTGGACATGAACAAACTGTTATGTCTTCAGATGCTCTGATAATGATTCCACAAGACAATGTGTTGTGCTTGAACTGTAGTGACCTTAGTCCATTTAATGTAACTCCAGAGTGAGGATCACACATGGTGGCCTGCCTTTTATACTGTACAGGTAACCTACAAGTCTCCCACTGCAGTGCCCTCTGGTGGCATACCTTGTAATAGTTCAAGCAGTAACCATGTAGGATATATGAAAACAACATGATCTCTGCACACGCATGTTGCCAGGTTATAAAGAATTTCATAGAATCATGGAAGTTTACAGCACGGAAGGAGGTCATTTCAACCCATCGTGTCCATGCCGGCCAACAAGTGGCTAACCCTGCAGGTTACGGCACTTCAGGTGCATATCCAAGTACTTTTTAAATGTGGTGAGGGTTTCTGTCTCTACCACCCTTTCAGACAGTGAGTTCCAGACCTCCACAACTCTGCGTGAAGAAATTTCCCCTCAAATCCCCTCTAAACCTGCTACCAATTACTTTCAATTTATGCCCCCTGGTTGTTAACCCCTCTGCTAAGGGAAATAGGCCCTTTCTATCCACTATATCGAGGCCCCTCAATTTTATACACCTCAATGAGATCTCCCCTCAGCCTCCTCTATTCCAATGAAAACAAATCCAGCCTATCTAATTTGTCCTCGTGGCTTCGATTCTCAACTCCCGGCAACATCCTCATAAATCTCCTCTGTACCCTCTCCAGTGCAATCACGTCCTTCCTGTAATGCGTGAGCAAAACTGCACACAGTACTCCAGCTGTGGCCTAACTAGTGTTTTATACAGTTCAAACATAACCCCTTTCTTACAGGTTAGGAACACAGGAATAGGAGGAGGCCATTCAGCCTGATCCACCATTCAACTCTATCATGGCTGATCTGCACCTCAACCTTTTACCCACTCCATATCCCCGGATAACTAACAAATAAAACTACTGATCTCGATCTTGAAAGCTCTAATTGTACCAGCAATCACAGCGTTTTGGGAGAATGAATTCTGGATGTCTACAAGGTGCTTCCACGTTTCTCTCCTAAATGGCCTGGCTCTAAGGTTCTGTCCCCTTAAGATTCCCCCACCACAACAAATAGTTTCTCTACACCTACCCCATCGGATCCTCTGACATTTTACATACTTCAATCAGATCACCCCTCAATCTCCTACACTCTAGGAAATACAAGCGACATTTCTGCAACCTGTCCTGGTAAGTTAACCCTCTAAGCCCTAGTATTATTCTGGTTAATCAGCATTGCATCCCCTCCAAGACTAATATATCCCGCCTGAAGTGCGGTGCCCAAAACTGAACACATACTCCAGATGGGGTCTGGCCATCGCTCGATACAACTGAAGCAACACTTCCTCCCCTTTGTATTCCTGCCCCCGAGGTGAAGGCCATTAACAGTTCATTAGCCCTTTTGATTGTAGCTTCGGAGAATTGGGTTTGGAGACAGTGTATCAGAGAATTTTTTTTAAATTGGATTTCTAAAAAGAACCAGATACACAAAAGGTGCAGCAAAACATGACACTCAGAGGTTCAGAGTCGGGTGTCTGCACTTGAGCTTTGCTCACCCCAAACCGGAGCAAATATTCAGGTGGACGTAAAAGATCCCATTTCGAAGCAGAGCAGGGGAGTTATCCCCAGTGCCCGGGTCAATATTTATCCGTCAATCAACACAACAAAAAACAGTTTATCTGCTCATCGTCACATTGCTATTTGTGGGAGCTTGCTGTGCATAATTGGCTGCTGCGTTTCCTACATTACAACAGTTAGTACACATTCAAAAGTACTTCATTGGCTGTAAAGCGTTTGGGACGACCAGAGGTCGAAAAAGGTGCAATATAAAAGTAAGTCTTTCATAAACAAGGAATCACATGAATCACATAAGGGGCTTAAAATTACTCAGGAAAGAATGGGAGACAAGACTGACTGATTCTCTGGATCAGAACTGAATGAATTTGCCTCTGGAATCTGACTTCACATCCAGTACAGCCTGATGGGATGGAAGCAATGTTCCCTACCCGGCACAATCCGGGACCGACTTTCTCAATGTAAAGTTTTGCTGTGAATAGGCCACACACCCCCAAGAAAATAAGAGGGAACATTTGATGAAAGCCCTTAACCGTTCAGATTATAAGGATCCTATGTGAAAGAAAGACAGACTGCTTCGAAATCTTTTATATCCGCCTGAGAGAGCAGATGGGGCTTCGGTTTAACGTCTCATCCGAAAGACGGCAGCTCTGACAGTGAAACGAGTTTGAACAGTATCAATGTAGTTCTCAATACGACGCCACAACAGAAATGCCTTATAGTTCTGCCGTAAATTGCAATCTCGCTGCCTCAGGCGCCAGATCACCTGCTCAGACTGGTTGCAGAAGCAGCTAGCACGATTTTCAGCAGCTGTATGTGAAGCAGTAAACTTACATAAAAATGCTCCACTGATCTAAAATATAGCACTGCTCATCACACTGATATTAATTGCAATATTGTCAACAGGGTTTATTTAGAGCGCAGGGACTAACACAGGCATTGTCATGTTGCACCAATGTGGTTTTATTTCTGCGTTGATGCTCCTAATTCAACATCTCAAATTGTTCCCACTGCTACCGTCACCACCAGTGGCAGACCTATACCCATTTGTACTCCACCCAGTCACACAGCCCGAAATACTCTCTCCAGTTACAAGCCATATTTGGAAGAACAAAGTAGATTCATTGTTTTCCTGCGTGTTTTTCGCACTTCAATTGGACATTGGTATGAAATTTCACACAACCACTGTTAAGCTTCAGTGAAATCCGAGTGGTAACACAGAATGGCGTGAAAAGTAATGAACTGAATACAGAATCGGTATTGGCCGGGTGCATCGTCTGATTTTGTTTGCCTGTGCTGGATAAATGAGGGAAAAAACACCAGCTCCTGGGCAGGATGATAACTCAGCACACCTTAAATATAGAAAATTCTCCCAAGCACTTCAGAGGAAAAAACAGATGTTGGGCCCAAAGGTTGGGGGTAACCAAAAGCTTGGTCAGAGAGATGAGTTTTAAGGAGGGTCTTAAAAAGAGCGCGCGGTGGAAGCAATGTTCCCATTAAGCTGCATGGCCGGGCAGCGATCTGAAGATCTCGTGCAGGCTGCTCAATGGCTTTACAATTGAAAAAAAACGTGCATCTGTGAGAAATTGAATGGGCCGCACGGTCTATTAAAGGCGCTGCGTACTCAAATAAAAGTTAGCGGATACATTGGTGGAGAGGCAATGGGGATTATAGAGTGGCTGAAAGCATAGCTGCTAATGGAGGGCTGAGGGAAGTGCACAAGGCATCATCGCGGTGATACCTGTAATTATATGAGCAATGACGCGACCTGTGGGACACAAATTAGTATATCGAAACCAGCATTTCTACTGTAGCAAACTGACCTGGTAACCATCCCCACCCCTGCTCCGATGGGCTAACCGGCTAGAGTAGTGACGAGCCAAGCCACCATGTCAGGAAAAAGGAAGGAAACAAGACTAAATCCGATAATGGAGGCCTGACACAACAAAGTGATGTGCACTGGGAACGGCGGGAACCAGTTGTACATTTCTTCAGGAACTGGGCTGTGCCGAGAATAGGAGGCGCCTGGTTGGCACTGGATATTAAATAAACAAAGCGGACAACCAAAAAGTACTCCTATAGCAGGACGATGAAAGGGTGCTTCTTTTCTATGGCTAGAGTAAAACATATTGCAAAGCAGGAGAAAGGAGTCAGCATGAACACAGCTAGTCCCGCACCATGCCCAGAGATGAGTGTCATCACAGGCAGTCCCTTGAAATCGATGAACACTTGTTTCCACTCCAAAAGTGAGTTCTCAGGTGACTACAGTCCAATACGGGAATTAGTCTCGGTCACAGGTGGGACAGACAGTGGTTGAAGGAAAGGGTGGGTGGGGAGCCTGGTTTGCCGCACGCTCCTTCCGCTATCTGCGCTTGATTTTGCATGCTCTAGGCGACAAGACTCAAGGTGCTCAGCGCTCTCCCGGATGTTGCACTTTATCAAGGAGGCTTTGAGAGTGTCCTTGAAATGTTTCCTCGGCCCACCTGGGGCTCACTTGCCATGTAGGAGTTACGACAGAGAGTTTGCTTTGGGAGTCGTGTGTCGGGCATGTGGACAGTGTGGCCCGACCACATCGAGTGCCCACAGCGCTTGGTCCACCCTCCAGGCCACCATAACCAGTGCCTGCGAAGAGACACTCAGTCACTCAAATAGGAAACACCAGGACTGGTTTGATGAGAATGACCAGGAGATCCAAGAGCTAATAAATCGCAAGTGCAGGGCATTTCTGAACTGAAAACAACCCAACTCGGGAGCAGCAAAGCAGCTTTACAGATGGCTTAAGGCCTGTCTGACGTAAAAATAAAAAAGGGAAGGTGGCTCAACCGTGGCTATCAAGGGAAATCAGGGATAGTATTAAAGCCAAGGAAGTGGCATACAAATTGGCCAGAAATAGCAGTGAACCCGGAGACTGGGATAAATTTAGAATTCAGCAGAAGAGGACAAAGGGTTTGATTAGGGCAGGGAAAATAGAGTACGAGAGGAAGCTTGCAGGGAACATTAAGATGGACTGCAAAAGTTTCTATAGATATGTAAAGAGAAAAAGGTTAGTAAAGACAAATGCAAGTCCCCTGCAGTCAGAATCAGGGGAAGTTATAACGGGGAACAAAGAAATGGCAGACCAATCGAACAAGTACTTTGGTTCGGTATTCACTAAGGAGGACACAAACAACCTTCCAGATATAAAAGGGGTCAGAGGGTCTAGTAAGAAGGAGGAACTGAGGGAAATCCTTATTAGTCGGGAAATTGTGTTGGGGAAATTGATGGGATTGAAGGCCGATAAATCCCCAGGGCCTGATGGACTGCATCCCAGAGTACTTAAGGAGGTGGCCTTGGAAATAGTGGATGCATTGACAGTCATTTTCCAACATTTCATAGACTCTGATCAGTTCCTATGGACTGGAAGGTAGCCAATGTAATCCCACTTTTTAAAAAAGGAGAGAGAAAACAGGGAATTATAGACCGGTCAGCCTGACATCGGTAGTGGGTAAAATGATGGAATCAATTATTAAGGATGTCATAGCAGCGCATTTGGAAAGAGGTGACATGATAGGTCCAAGTCAGATTTGTGAAAGGGAAATCGTGCTTGACAAATCTTCTGGAATTTTTTGAGGATGTTTCCAGTAGAGTGGACAAGGGAGAACCAGTTGATGTGGTATATTTGGACTTTCAGAAGGCTTTCGACAAGAGATTAATGTGCAAAGTTAAAGCACATGGGATTGGGGGTAGTGTGCTGACTTGGATTGAGAACTGGTTGTCAGACAGGAAGCAAAGAGTAGGAGTAAATGGGTACTTTTCAGAATGGCAGGCAGTGACTAGTGGGGTACCGCAAGGTTCTGTGCTGGGACCCCTGCTGTTTACATTGTACATTAATGATTTAGACGAGGGGATTAAATGTAGTTTCTCCAAATTTGCGGATGACACTAAGTTGGGTGGCAGTTTGAGCTGCGAGGAGGATGCTATGAGGCTGCAGAGTGACTTGGATAGGTTAGGTGCGTGTGCAAATGCATGGCAGATGAAGTATAATGTGGATAAATGTGAGGTTATCCACTTTGGTGGTAAAAACAGAGACACAGACTATTTTCTGAATGGTGACAGCTTAGGAAAAGGGGAGGTGCAACGAGACCTGGGTGTCATGGTACATCAGTCATTGAAGGTTGGCATGCAGGTACAGCAGGCAGTTAAGAAAGCAAATGGCATGTTGGCCTTCATAGCGAGGGGATTTGAGTACAGGGGCAGGGAGGTATTGCTACAGTTGTACAGGGCCTTGGTGAGGCCACACCTGGAGTATTGTGTACAGTTTTGGTCTCCTAACTTGAGGAAGGACATTCTTGCTATTGCGGGAGTGCAGTGAAGGTTCACCAGACTGATTCCCGGGATGGCGGGACTGACATATCAAGAAAGACTGGATCAACTGGGCTTGTATTCACTGGAGTTCAGAAGAATGAGGGGATCGCAAAGAAACGTTTAAAATTCTAATGGGTTTAGACAGGTTAGATGCAGGAAGAATGTTCCCAATGTTGGGTAAATCCAGAACCGGGGTCACAGTCTAAGGATAAGGGGTAAGCCATTTAGGACCGAGATGAGGAGAAACTTCTTCACCGAGAGAGTGGTAAACGTGTGGAATTCTCGACCACAGAAAGTTGTTGAGGCCAATTCACCAAATATATTCAAAAAGGAGTTAGATGTAGTCCTTACTACTAGGGGGATCAAGGAGTAAGGCGAGAAAGCAGGAATGGGGTACTGAAGTTGCATGTTCAGCCATGAACTCATTGAATGGCGGTGCAGGCTCGAAGGGCCGAATGGCCTACTCCTGCACCTATTTTCTATGTTTCTATGTAAAAAAAAAACCACGACCTAAAGAATAGATGGTGGGTGGAGAAAGCACAGGAGATTCAGCAGCTGGCCAACAACCATGATGTGCGAGGAATTTTCACCGCTGTCAAGACTAGTGTATGATTGCTAACTCTCGCAGATTGTCCCGGAGTCTCCCAGTTTGGAAGACTGAGCTCCTGGGAGAAGTGGCTGTAGTTGGCGCTTGTATACGTCTGGCGCAAGAGCTGCTGGCGTACAAGCTAAATCCCTTCCACTTGTGCCATCGTATATGGAACCTGCTGGGATCTTCTACTTTATATATTATCACTCCACCCACACTCCTTTCTCTACATGCACTTTTCTCCAATCCCCAGCATGAACATAATCACAAAAAAAATTATTTTTCCTTCTGCACTTTTCCCTTCCAATGGAGGTGCACCCTACCCAGACTGCTCTGCGCAGCAGAATTCGCCCCATCTTTATTAAAGGAGTTCAGTGCTCAGGTGCAGCTGAGGCTCATGTACCGAGACAGGAGAGGAAGAGTGGGGTGGCCTGGTAGGCAATCCATCCTTTTATTCCTGAACCTTTCTGCAACAGCAGAGATTTTCAAGATCCCGTTCTTACTCCAGTATATTTTGCCAAACTTGCTTAAATGGCCAAAACAGGCATAAGTGGTTGGGAACGCCCCCTTTTGGAAAAAAAAACAAAACTAAAAAAACCTAACCAACTCACCAAACTGGTGCAAATTAAATGGCCAGAATTGCAACTAAAAAGATACTCCAGGAAAATCAAGTATTTCCTGTTGTGTATGTATGTACCCTGTACACTCAATGTACAGTGTATCTTCACACTGTATACACTATGCCTGTACCACCAGAGAGTGCAATTGGTGGAGACCTTGGGGTCACCTGCACACTGCAGGTAACCAAGTATAATAAGGGAGCCCACCTTACTGTACCCTCATTCAGTCGCTGCAATAACTGGACTAAGGCCACAACAGTTCAAGTACAATACCTTACCTCGTTGGAGTCATTACTAGAGTGCTTAGACACAATAGCTCCCAAATAAACGGAGCAATTCCTGGGGAAATTTGGGCCCCTAAACTCCAAGTCACAAGGGCTTTGTTTCTCACTCTCCTTACTCCCCATCCCAGAAGTCACGTGATCCAGAAATACATCCAACCAGAGCTGGCAACCGTACACCAGTGAAAATGCCTCTCTAAACAAATGAAGCTGCTAATATTGGGGAACATTGCACTTTAGATGTTGAAGCAGGATACTGTTCCAAACATTCCTGTTCAGTGAAGGATCAAAGTCTCAGATTTTGTTTATTTTTTTTGAGGGAGAAAGACCAGGCAATGAAGAGGAAAGAGAGAAAATAGAAAATGTGAAGTACTTCGATTCATCTACCGCCCGCTTCATAAAGGAAAGATTAAGTTAAAAACTCAACAATTAGGATTAATCAATCCAGTTTTCAGCTCTCAAATCATTCATGCAGCTTTCAAAAACACATTTATGTAACTATCTCAAATAAAACTTTCTACAGACTTCAGGTTCCACTGTATTGGTGCATTTCACATGATGGTTTCCATTCAGCAGATTCAACATCTCTATTCAATTAGTGAATCAGCATCAGTGCTCGCAATGCCAGTGTAATCATCAGGCTTTATTTGAGGTGTGGCACTAAATCTACAGAAAACCATGGTCCTGCGCCAAGACGCTTCAGAGTTCTGTCAATGCACTTCTTGTGTGGTTCTCTTAATTCGTCACCACAGATAACATTCACCGAAGCACTAGTATTTCACCCTGGTGTCACAACGCTCATGGTGCAGAGACAACCAAGGTTTATAAAAAGGGGAGAGAAATTCCAATTGCACTGCTGAGCGTTTGGAAATAGTACCAGAATTTCTCACACCCTCAGTTTAAAAATACTTTCCCCAATTTTAATGAAGGGTCATAGCAGGACTATTTGTGGAGCTTGTAAAAGAGCTCAGGGTACAAACATTCAGTACTTTCGTCATCAAATAAATAACAAAGTTCCTGGATTCAGCTCAGAATGTACTCCACAGACAAGCCACTGATCAATCCATCAACGTAAGCAGTCACGCAAGCATAAGTCATTGATCACTTGTCACAACCTTGCACAGTGCATCCCAGTCCGTTCAGGCCCCGCCTCGCCCCAACTCGGGGGGGGGGGGGGGGGGGGGGGGGGGGGGGGGGCCTGCCTCGGCCCAACTCGGGGGGGGGGCCGCCGCCTCGCCCCAACTCAGGGGGGAGCGCCTCGCACCCACTTGTTTACAAAATTGAGACCAACTTAAAAAGGTGGAAATTAAATGTAATTTATCTACAGAAAGAGAGTTTTAATAAACGGTCTTTGACCTGAAACGTTAACTCTGTTTCTCTCTCCACAGATGCTGCCTGACTGCTGAGCGTCTCCAACATTTTTTTTCCAGATTTCTAGCATCTGCAGCATTTTGCGTTTGATATTGGGGATTCTAGAGCTAGGGGATATAATCTAAAAATTAAAGCCAGGCCTTTCAGGAATGAAATTAGGAAACACTTCTACACACAATGGGTGGTAGAAGTTGGAAGTCTCTTCCACAAGCAGCAACTGATGCTAAATCAATTGTTAATTTTAAATTGGAGATTGATATCTTTCTGTTAACCAAGGGTATTAAGGGATATGAGCCAAAGGCAGGTATTTGGAGTTAGGTCACAGATCACCCATGATCTCACTGAATGGCAGAGCAGGCTCGAGGGGCTCAATGGCCTACTCTTATGTTCCTATATTCAGCGATGGAATCGAACTATTCTGTAGCATCGTTATATGTACACAACGGCTGATTCGTTGACAAGTTAGTTAACAATTAGTATTGCTTAAATTGAAAAATCTAGGTGCAGTGTCAAGACCCGGAATGCATGACAACACTAGTGTTGAAGAGAGCAAGGAAGGAGCTAAATCGGGTAGTGATTAGATGATACAGAGCTTCAGTTTTCATAGAAACGTAAGGGAGGAGTCCTGAGACAGAACAAGTTGCACTAACTCGATTTCAACACAGTGAGGAGGAGGGAAGAGGGTGCGTCTGGAAATTAAACAAGAAACATGAAATAAATGTTTAAAGGGCACCAACTATAAAATTGAGACCAAGTTGGAGAACAGATGAAAGCTAGCAGTGACAGGCAGACAACAAGATTTTTCTTTAGCCACTCCCAACAGCTTGTGCGGTTAATGTATCTCAGCCTGGGCGACAACAGCTACCCCACCCTGGCTGCAGACGGTGATGTAACAGCAATGGACTCCTGCGCCTCTTCATTAGCCTGTGACCCCTGCTGGAAAAATGCAGCATCGGGCTTAGCTGTAATACACTTCGTGGCCCGCCCTGCCCCTACAAACCTGCGAGAGAATACCTCCGCAGGTCGGGCTATAAAAAGAGCTGGAGCAATATACCACAACTTCTAGCGCGAACTGCTCCAAGTGTGCGACGATTTCGAGGTGGGCGATGTCATCAAAACCCAGGTCGCTGTTTGAAGCGTGGGCACTAACATCGGCGGGGCCCAGGTACGGCGGAGGAGCGGCGAGAGATCGCGGCGAGAGATCGCGGCGGAGGAGCGGCGAGAGATCGCGGCGAGAGATCGCGGCGGAGGAGCGGCGAGAGATCGCGGCGGAGGAGCGGCGAGAGATCGCGGCGGAGGAGCGGCGGAGGAGCGGCGAGAGATCGCGGCGGAGGAGCGGCGAGAGATCGCGGCGGAGGAGCGGCGAGAGATCGCGGCGGAGGAGCGGCGAGAGATCGCGGCGGAGGAGCGGCGAGAGATCGCGGCGGAGGAGCGGCGAGAGATCGCGGCGGAGGAGCGGCGAGAGATCGCGGCGGAGGAGCGGCGAGAGATCGCGGCGGAGGAGCGGCGAGAGATCGCGGCGGAGGAGCGGCGAGAGATCGCGGCGGAGGAGCGGCGAGAGATCGCGGCGGAGGAGCGGCGAGAGATCGCGGCGGAGGAGCGGCGAGAGATCGCGGCGGAGGAGCGGCGAGAGATCGCGGCGGAGGAGCGGCGAGAGATCGCGGCGGAGGAGCGGCGAGAGATCGCGGCGGAGGAGCGGCGAGAGATCGCGGCGGAGGAGCGGCGAGAGATCGCGGCGGAGGTGCAGCAAATGAGGGTATGGGACCCAGAAGAGAAGCGGGCCCAGCGGCAGCACGGGCCGGCCCACACTTCGATATGTGTGAGCACTAGGTCCGTGCAACAGAGCAGGTCTCCAGTTGTCCTGGTTAACCTATGCCACTGGATAAAGGCCTAGCTCTGACAAGCCCGTGTGGTGTCTGATGTTCAACGGTCACCACACGTTAAAAAAAATCCGCTCACAGACATCTTCCACCCTTCAATTGGAGTTCAGGACTGGAATATCGGGTCCTCCATTGAAACGTCTAAACTCATGTGGAAACAAGTCATCCTCGTTCGAAGGACCGCCTATGATGATGAATGTACTTCATGGTCAAATAGCCTATTGACTCCCACTGCCTGGGTCCGCACTCATGCAATCACTTGGGCAAAATATCAGCACTGCTGACACACCAGGCAAGATGTAATCATCTTTGGGGGGGTGAGGACAAAAAGGTTTTTTTTAAAATGTAGAGGGTATAAAATCAGAACCTGTGGACAGTTTTTTTTATATTAATTTGTGGGCTTCACTGGTAAGGCCGGCATTTACTGCCCATCCTTAAGGTGGTGGTGAGCCGCCATCTTGATCCGCTGCAGTCCATGTGGTGAAGGTGCTGTTATAATCCTTTGTAGCAGCTTGGCATAACGAAGTGGCTTGCTAACTGCCCTCTGAAATGGCCTGAGTCAGCCACATTGGAATACACGTAAGGGAAATCGGCACGGTCCCGGCCTGCTGAGGGAGCAGCGTGTTGCGGCATACCACTGCAGGAAGCAGTGCGTGCTGCTGCAGGAGGGCGACGGCAGGTACAGCAGGAGTGGCGTGGTCAGGGCGAAGGAGCGGCAAGAGTTCGTAGAGGGATGTGATCAGGGCCCAGGAGAGGCGAGAGTTCGGGGTCTAGAAGAAGCAAGGGCCCCAGGGGAATCACGGGCCAGCCCAGGGGCGATGTGTGCGTGCACTGGGCCAGTGCAGCAGAGCTGGTCTCCAGTCGTCTTGGTTAATCCTTGCCACTGGACCAAGACCTAGCTCTGTCAAGCCAGTGTGGTGGCTGGGGTGCAATGGCCACCACACGTTAAAAAAATCCACACACAGGCATCTTCTACCCTTCAAGATGTGGTTCAGGATCCAGAATATCAGGTCCTTCATTGAAACACCTGTGAACTCCTCCCTTTTCGGCTTGGAAGCAAGGCATCCTCGTTTCGTGGGACTGCCTATGATGACACGCAAGGAAGGGTAAGGACGGCAGATTTCCTTCCCTAAAGGACATTAGTGAACCAGATGGGGTTTTACAACAATCTGGCAGCTTCATGGTCACAATTACTGGTACTATTTTTTTTGTTCCAGATTTATTTAATTAACTGAATTTAAATTCCCCAGCTGCCGTAGGGGGATCTGAACTTGTGTCTCCCGATCTGTGGTCCAGGTCTGTAGATTACTGGTCCAGTAACAAACCACTGCTCCCATAACTTTATTTCAGCAAAAGAAAGGAATGTGTGTCAAATCACTTAAAAGATAGTCACAATACAGTGACAGGATTACAAACGTGGCTGTTAAGTAAAAGTTCCACCGTCGAAAAGGCGGCTCAATATTGAAGATGCAATAGCTTTTTTTTGACCGTTCACAACATTTAAAATCATGGGCTGTGCTTATCGCTGATAGCTGAAAGAGACACGAGGGATTTGCCCCAGTTTGTAATGTGAATTGTAACTGCGTGACATTTCCAAAAAATATTCAATTTTTTAATTCAATGTAGTGGGGAAAATAGAAAAAGACACTTTAAATTTGAAGAGCTGAAAGAAGAAGATTTCACCTGACTTTTGACAGATTTTGAGTCAATACTATTGTGACTCCTATTTATACATTCACATAGCCACCCATCTCGTCTCCCACATCTCCATGCTGCTTTGGCGAATGCGAATTTGGCCAAAAATGGCAGAGATATTGCTAATGTCTTTTCAGTTGGGGCTTAATTAATCTTTCACCGCTGCCGCCACCCTCTTCCTGCCGCCTCATCACCTTCACGAAAAAAAACAACACGAATAGGAAATGTCGATCTTCACCCAGCAGCCCAAGAAAATGGAAAGTCCGCTCCAAATATAGTGATTTAAGTGGCACGATTACAGCAACTTAAATCCACCACCTGGATGCAAAATGGGTGTTAATTGACGTGACTGCTGATGTCACGGGCTCCTCTAGGGACACCTTCAGCTGGTCTTCCCAACCCAACCAAAATACAGCATCACACACAACAAAACCATCTGCTACAAAGCACTCCCACTTACAAAACGATTCACATCATTTTATCTTTAAAATACAAGAAATGAAGCGAGCTGGCCCGGGACATTAATCTGAAGTCAGGAGCGGGCGATTATGTCGTGCAGCGCTGCCTCAATCCATGCCGGAGAATGGTGCACAGCAAGAGGGTTGGGCAGCACTCCAGCAGGGGAAGGGGTGGGAAGCAGAAGCCGGGAAGTGAGAACAGCTCGAGGAGGAGGTGGAGAAGAGGAGCAAGGAGCACCGGAACACAACAGTGGACAGAAGGCTCGGAACGAGAGCACAGTGATGGGGGAAGGGCTACGGAATACCATTGCCCCAAGAGAAAATAGCTGCGCAGACTGGGGATCAACCATGGGAATTGTAGCTTTGCTGCACTGGACAGCACCTTTACCCACAGACCATTGGGTAGATGGGAGAAAAACCTGACAATTTGCACCTGAAAATGGAACGCTGTTCAGCTTCAGGCAATTGCTGGAGCCTCGATTCCAATCATATCTATTCCTGAAAGGAGTACACTAAACATATATTTTTGTGACATCGTGGGTCAAAGTAGTTTTGGTACTGGACTAGCAATCAGTAACAGAGAATTCAGAACAAATCTGCTGATTTGTGACTGACATCAGAAAATGATAATATATAATTTACTAATGTTCTTTTGGGGAAGAGAACCTACCATCCCTACACCAGTCTACATGTGACTCCAGTCGCAAACTATGTGGCTGAGCCAACGTTTTCAGGGTTAACTCAGGCTCGACATTCAGCCCATCCATGCAGACCTGCGTTACAGCTTCCACAGACTCAATTTTACAAATCTTTTCCAGTCACCAAGAAATCTGCAACCATCAGGAATAAGTGTCGCTATTGTGGCACTGAAATAAATACATTTTCAAAACTTGCGTGCACAGTTGTTTCTGCGCTGCCACTGGTGCTGTGGAATCTTCCCTGGACTGTAATTAGAATCATAGAAAATGATGATACAGGAGGTGGTCGAAAGAGAGTCACAACCTCATCCCACCTCCAGTGGTACCCTGCTCCTGACAAAATGCCTAGAACACGACCTTATCACCAACACCTTGTTCCACCAGAGTACAAGTACAAGGCATCGTGGCAACACCCCCACTCCAAGCATTGGCACCTGCTCGACTACATCATCGTTCGAGCAAGAGATTGCAAGGAGGTGGGCATCCCCCGCGCCATGACAGGAGCCAACGACTGCTGGACAGACCACCGCTTAATCTGCTCCGTCATCATCAATATAGCCCAAAGCGACGATGGCAACAGAAGCAATGCCGTAGAAAAAAAACAACACTGGGGCACTCAAAGGCCCAGCTAAGAGAGCCCTATACAGCCAGCGCCTCACTGCTAACCTGGCGACCCTAGATGACCCCGAGACGCAGAGTGGCCACAGCATTTGGTCTGCCTTCCAGGCCACCATAACCAGTGCCTGCGAAGAGATGCTCGGTCACTCAACCTGGAAACACCAAGACTGGTTTGATGAGAATGAGCAGGAGATCCAAGAGCTAATAAATTGCAAGTGCAGGGCATTTCTGAACCTAAAATAACCCAACTCGGGAGCGGCAAAGCAGCTTTACAGGCGGCTTACGGCCGAGGTCCAACAAAAATGCCGCGACCTGAAGAATAGATGGTGGATGGAGAAAGCACAGGAGATTCAGCAGCCGGCCGACAGCCATGATGTGCGAGGATTCTTCACCGCAGTCTAATCCACCTACGGCCCAAGCACCCAAGGCTGGCCAAGAACGGGGAGACACTCATCAAGGACACCAAAGCAGTCAGGACCAGCTGGAAGGAGCACTTCCAAGATCTCCTTAATCGAGACTCTGCCTTTGACACGAGTATCCTCACAATTCCATCCCGCAGCATGCTACCCACCACCATCTCAGCAAAACCCCAGCCCTACACGAAGGAAGAAAAGACCAATCAGCTCAAGAACAACAAGGCAATGGGAGCAGATGGAATCCCCACTGAGGCACTAAAATATGGCGGAGAGGCATTATTGGCACGAATGCACAACCTCATCTCTCTCATCTGGAAGGAGGAGAGCATGCCGGGAGATCTGAGATGCAGTAATCGTGACCATCTTTTTTTTAAAAAAAGAGGACAAGTCCGACTGCGGCAACTACAGAGAAATCTCCCTGTTGTCAGCCACTGGGAAAGTCATCGCTAGAATCCTTCTCAACTGTCTTCTCCCGGTGGCTGAGGAGCTCCTCCCGGAGTCACAATGCGGATTCCGTCCACTACGGGGCACAACAGACATGATCTTTACGGCGCGACAACTGCAAAAGAAATGCAGGGAACAGCACCAACCCCTGTACATGGCCTCCTTTGACCTTACAAAGGCCTTTGATACTCTTACCCACGAGGGACTACGGAGCGTCCTCCTCCGTTTCAGCTGCCCCCAAAAGTTTGTCACCATCTTCCGCCTGCTCCACGACGACATGCAAGCCGTGATCCTGACCAACGGATCCACCACAGACCCAATCAACGTCCGAACCGGGGTCAAGCAGGGCTGTGACATCACGCCAACTTCTTCTCGATCTTCTTCGCTGCAATGCTCCACCTCACACTCAACAAGCTCTCCGCTGGAGTGGAACTAAACTATAGAACCAGTGGGAACCTGTTCAACTTTCGTTGCCTCCAGACCAGATCCAAGACCATCCCATTTTCTGTCGTTGAACTACAGTACGCAGACGATGCTTGCGTCTGCACACAGAGGTTGAACTCCAAGTAATCGTCAACATCTTCACCGAGGCGTACGAAAGCATGGGCCTTACACGAAACATCCGTAAGACAAAGGTCCTCCACCAACCTGACCCAGTCACTCAGCACTGCCCTCCAGTCATCAAGATCCACGGCGCGGCCCTGGACAACATGAACCACTTTCCATACCTCGGGAACCTATTATCAGCAAGGACAGACGTCGACGACTAGGTTCAACACCGCCTCCAGTGCGCCAGCACAGCCTTCTGAGGAAGTGTGTTCGAAGATCAGGCCCTCAAACCTGGCACCAAACTTATGGTCTACAGGGTTGTAGTGATACCCGCCCTCCTGTATGGCGGAGAGACGTGTACCATATACAGTAGACACCTCAAATCCTGGAGAAATACCACCAACGATGCCCCCGCAAGATCTTGCAAATCTCCTGGGAGGACAGACACACCAACGTCAGTGTTCTCGATCAGGTCAACGTCGAAGCACTGACCACACTCGACCAGCTCCGTTGGGCGGGCCACATTGTCCACATGCCAGACACAAGACTCCCAAAGCAAGCGCTCTACTCGGAACTCCTACACGGCACGAGGAAACGTTTCAAGGACACCTTCAAAGCCTCCTTGATAAATTGCAACATCCCCACCGACATTTGGGAGTCCCTGGCCAAAGACCACCCAAAGTGGAGTAAGAGCATCCAGAAGGGCGCTGAACACCTCAAGTCTCATCGCCGAGAGCATATAGAAAACAAGCGCAGGCAGCGGAAGAAGCTTTCGGCAAACCAGACTCCCCACCCATCCTTTCCTCCAACGACTGTCGCAGGTAAGACAGACAGAAACTGTAATTCCCGAATTGCACTGTACAGTCACCTGAGAACTCACTTTTGGAGTGGAAGCAAGTCTTCCTTGATTTCAGGAACTGCCTATGATGATGACTTTCCAGCACTAGGTCCGTAGCCCTGGTAGGTTCGGCCCTTCCACATACCTATTAAATGTGTTGAGGGTTTCAGCCTCTAGCACCCTTTCAGGCAGTGAGTTCCAGACCCCCCACCACCCTCTGAGAAAAAATGTTTCCTCATCTCCCCTCTTAATCCTTGCACCAATTACTTTAAACTGATGCCCCCTGGTTATTGGCCCCTCTGCTCAGGGAAATAGCGCCTTCCTATCCACTCTAACCAAGCCCCTCTTAATTTTATCTCCCCACAGCCTCCTCTGTTTCAAGGAAAACTCCAGCCTATCCAATCTTTCCTTATAGCTAAAATTCTCCAGTCCTGCACCCTTCTCTAGAGCAATCACACCTTCCTGTAATGTGGTGACCAGAACTGCGCACACAGTACTCACGCTGTGGCCTAACTAGTGTTGTATACAGTTCTAACCTAACTTCCCTGCTCTTGTAGGATTAAGGAAGACTCACCATATTACTCCACCATTTCTACTTCAAACACTTCTGCAATACCAAGTGGCCTAAATACAAGTCAGGTAGAACAAAAAGGAAAATATAATACATATTTAGTGTAATATTTTATGTTAACTGTAGACAATTAGGCAAACAAGCATATCTAGCACTGAGATCTATAATTTGCAATCAAATGCATCTAAAAGTGAGTCTCAGTTCCTTCCAGATGGGTATCAATACATATTTGATGATGAAATCCATCAACATAGGTCCATTCTATGAATGCACTAGTCAACTTTCAATGAGGAGTAAGAATAATTTATAAATTAAATGCCATTAACAGTTGATGCCATTAATCATACACCTGTATTTAGATTACAAGATACACACACTGCTTTGCAGTGTGTCGTCTTCTGAATTGAACTCAGATGGAATTTACAGAAACAAGTCACATCCCTGCACTGAGGGGACAAATGCAAACCTTTCTAACTAAAACACGAAGCAGTATAGTTAAACTCGTAGCGAGGGTTTCATTTACTTACTATGTCAATCAACCGCCTCTCCCTTCCCGTATTTAACCCTAGCATGATGGATCCAAATGTAGCGCAAGCAATTTGGTGTGCCGAATTTCGACACTTGCCACATCGCACCAATTGCTGCAAATTTGTGCATTGAAAGTCTGAGCAATCGCAGATCAGGTGTCACAGAAAATCTGGATCAGCCAGAGCCAGAAATATCGTTATTGGATGAGTGGTGTTCAGACAGCAGGAAAGTGTTCTATTCCTCATCTCACACCCACAATGCTTCTGGAAATTCATGAATAGTCAAAAAATATTTATTTTAATTATCCCTCGTCATTATGCTAAGTAGTTATTTCACAGCTATTCAAAAATGAAAATGTACAACCTGAAGTTATAAGCTGACTCCCCCCGCCTCCCCCGATGGTTCAGCTGGTTAGGGCACCGACTAGCTCAGTCATACTACAAGAATTTAAATAGTGCCTTTCACTTAGTAAACCTCCCAAAGCTCTTCATAGAGGTGTAAACAAAACAGTGCCAACCAAGCCAGAGGAGATATTAGCAAGGGTGATCAAAATCTTGTTGTAAAAGATGGGCTTTAAAGAATACCAGCGCATGGGCCCCAGACGACTGGAGACTAGGAATGTTCCAGGTTTGATCCCCACTCTGTGCTGAGTCAACTTGTTTCAGACCAACCCGGGGGGCGGGGGGGGGAGATAGATGTGCTTTATTTGGCCTTCGTGTCTCTGGGTTTGAGTGAGGCGTGGGGAACAAAAAAAAGATTGGATTCCCTGTTGGAAGGGAGAGGAGAACAGATGGTAAATGAGAACAGGACTGGGCTCAGCTTTGATAATGCCGGAATGATTGAATATCCTGCCGACAAGAAAACGTACATCCTCAGACGTGTGGGGGGGGAAAAAAAAAAGAATTCACATTTGGTGGAGATGGTGCATAGCGATCAATTTCATCAACGTACATCAACAAGGAGTCAACACCTTCGGGAGAGGGGAGAAATTAGCAGAAAAAGGAGAAAAAAAACAAGTGTGAGACAGAGCCATCTGTTCTGTTCTTCAGCACAGCAAGGTATTAGGAATACGTCTGGGAATGCATAAAGCAGGATCAAAAGCAAAAAAAATTCAGCAGGGAAAAAGTCAATTAAATCCCTTTATTTCTGCGGATTTCAATTTCCCTTGCTTCTTGCAAACCAGAATTTTAAAAAAATACAACAAAGCAGTTTTAAAATAATAGCTATCCATTTAACAAATTTAAAAGGAATACTGCAGCATTTGTTCCCAAGATTCTAATTTTGGCCCAAATTATTCAGAAAACTGCTCGGTTTATAAAGGAGCAGAGCTCTTATTAAAAATTCTTTGAATATCTACATGTTCCTTGTCCACCCAGGTCCATTTCCCCTCTGGGAAGTGCAGTGTGTCTCACTCCACTCTTGGAAACAGCATTGTAAACAGAATCAGGCCATTGCTTGTACCCACCAGCCCAAGTGGTTTTATATTTGCTGTTCTATATAAATGTTCCAAACCATTTGGGGGGGGGGGGGGGGGTTGGGAGGGAGGAGCTACAGCAGTCAGATTAAAAACTGTACGCACGCAGCAGTATGCGTGTTCACGCATGTATCACACATGTGGGTAAAGAGGTCCACAGAACGGAGAGCAGGGCCTATATTCCAGACGCCCCCCACTGAGAGCTGTTTTCACAAATACGAGTGTGGCCTCAATCAGGCTGCCAAGTGGCAGCAATGGACACCCCATGGCTATCTCAGCACTGCCCGATTCTTGCAGAGCAGCATTGTTACTCAATGGAGGATATTTTAAAACCGACATATGGCTTACTATTTGGCAGGCTGGTAAAAATCATCATCATCATCATAGGCAGTCCCTCGAACCCAGGATGACTTGCTTCCACGTCAAAAAGTTCACAGATGTTTCAATGATGGACCTAAAATTCCAGGTCCGAACTAAATCTTGAAGGGTGAAAGATGCCTATGCTTGGATTTCTTTAATGTGTGGTGACCGTTGCACACCAGCCACCACACGGACTTGACAGAGCTAGGTCTTGGTCCAGTGGCAAGGATTAACCAAGACGACTGGAGACCTGCTCTGCTGCACAGACCTAGTGCGCACACGTATCGCAGTGTGGGCCGGCCCATGCTGCCCCTGGGCCCTCGCCTCTTCTGGGCCCCGATCACGTCCCTCTACAACTCTCGCCACTCCTTCGCCCCGACCTTGCCGCTCCTGCTATATCTGCTATGATTGGAGCGTGGTAAAAATATTA
Organism: Pristiophorus japonicus; assembly: GCF_044704955.1. Taxonomy (NCBI): domain Eukaryota; kingdom Metazoa; phylum Chordata; class Chondrichthyes; family Pristiophoridae; genus Pristiophorus; species Pristiophorus japonicus. The sequence goes on along the minus strand of NC_091977.1, from coordinate 15,264,434 downwards.
TGTCAGCAAACCCATCACTTGTTTGGTTAGAGTTGATTTTGTGCTGCAGTTTCTTGAGCAACAAATTCCTCTGAAACGATATGGTTTACTGGGTAAAAAGCACTGACATGGAGGGTACAGCAGCATAGTGGCTATGTTACTGGACTAGTAATCCAGAGGCCTGGATGAATGAGTTCAAATCCCACCACGGCAGCTGGGGAATTTAAATTCAGTTAATTAAATAAATCTGGATAGTATCAATGTGACCATGAAACTACCGGATTGTATTAAAAACCCAACTAGTTCACCAATGTCCTTTACAGAAGGAAAAGTGTTGTCCTTACCCGGTCTGGCCTATATGTGACTCCAGATCCACAATGTTTGACTCTTAACTGCCCCTCCGAAATGGCGGCTCACCACCACTTTTGAGGGCAATTAGGGATGAGCAATGAATGCTGGCCTTGCCAGTGACGCCCACATCCCATGAATGAATATTTTTTTTAAACTGAGCTACACAGCTGAGGAACGCCAAACATTCAACCCCTGATCTATGCAGAGTAAACTCTGATCTAGGGTGGCATTAGCGATGTAACAAGTGGCCACAACACGCTAGACTAATGAGGGCGGGGGGGAAATCAGCGGGTGTTTCTGCTTCAATAAGGTGCCACATAAAAGATTACTGCACAAGATAAAAGTTCACGGAGTTGGGGATAATATATTAGCATGGATAGAGGATTGGCTAACTAACAGAAAACAGAGAGTCGGGATAAATAGGTCATATTCCAGTTGGCAAACAGTAACTAGTGGGGTGCCGCAGGGATCGGTGCTGGGGCCTCAACTATTTACAATCTATATTAATGACTTGGATGAAGGGACCGAGTGTAATGTAGCCAAGTTTGCTGATGACAGAAAAATGGGTGGGAAAGCAAATTGTGAGGAGGACACAACAAATTCCCAAAGGGATATAGATAGGTTAAGTGAGTGGGCAAAAATTTGGCAGGTTAAGTATAATGTGGGAAAATGTGAGGTAATCAGACTTTGGCAGAAAAAAAATAGAAAAGCAAATTCTAATTTAAATGGAGAAAAATTGCAAAGTGCTACAGTACAGAGGGACCTTGTGCATGAAACACAAAAGGTTAGTATGCAGGTACAAGTGATCAGGAAGGCAAATGGAATGTTGGCCTTTATTGCAAGGGGGATAGAGTATAAAAGTAAAAAAGTCATGCTACAACTGTACAGGGTATTGATGAGGCCACACCTAGAGTACTGCAGTTTTGGTCTCCATATTTAAGGAATTATATACTTGCATTGGAGGCTGTTCAGAGAAGGTTCACTAGTTTGATTCCGGAGATGAGGGGGTTGACTTAAGATAGTTTGGGCCTATACTCATTGGAGTTCAGAAAAATGAGAGATGATCTTATTGAAACATATAAGATAATGAGGGGGCTTGACAAGGTGGATGCAGAGAGGATATTTCCACTCAGGGGAAATTAAAACTAGGGGACATAGTCTCAGAATAAGGGGCCACCCATTTAGAACTGAGATGAGGAGGAATTTCTTCTCAGGAGGGTTGTAAATCTTTGGAATTCTCTGCCCCAGAGAGCTGTAGAGGTTGGGTCATTGAATATATTTAAGGCAGAGATAAAGGAATAAAGGGTTATTGGGATCAGGCAGGGAAGTGGAGCTGAGTCCATGATCAGATCAGCCATGATCTTAAGTGACTCGACTCGAGGGGCCAAATGGCCTACTCCTGCTCCTATTTCTTATGTTCTTAGATCCAGGAGTTGTGCTTCAGTAATGGGGCACTGTCCCCTTCTGAGAATCTTGGAAGGCCGCCTCTTGAGCTAGTTGGGTGGCAGTAGGATTACTTCTTTTAGCTGCTGAGTTCGGGCTACCATTGGCAGCAGTGCTGCAACAATATAAAGGACCGAAAGTATAGGCATGTCAATCATATTTTCAGTATTGACCTACGACTAAAAGATGGTACTACTTTGGGACCAGTCAGGTCATGCTGCAAACCTTCAGATTCCAAATACCGCTTATAATGCGAACGGCAGATCAGCAATACTCAAACCTGGGTCAGCATCGGTGGAGAGAACGGGCAAGTTCACATTTCAGATACTGACTAGTTCAAAACACAAGGGTTCACACCCGAAACTGGTCCATTCTCTTCAGAGGATGTTTGACCTGCGACTCATTTCTGGTGTTTTTTTGCTTGATTTCTAGCAGCTGCAGTACTCCCTTTCTTTCTGGGTCAGAAGATTCTGAAGTCGAGTCTCACACCAGGATGCAAGCCAAGTTAGGTACTGAGCAGTACTGAGAGAGTGCTGCATTATCAGAGTTGACAACATTAGATGGGTGTCTTTCCTGGCTGAAGCCTATCTCGGGAACAGGAGGAGGCCATTCAGCCCCTCGAGCCTGTTCCGCCATTCAATGAGATCATGGCTGATCTGTATCCTAACTTCATTTACCCGCAGTGAAAGATGGTAGAGATGGTATTCATAAAGGATGAGATTCAACAGGCCAAAGGAGCTTCTTTATCCAAATCAAACTGGTGAGTCTAAGACATATTATCGCATCACTGCACTCATTGGTGCTTTAACACCATCACAAAACAACCGAATACAAGCAAGGCAGCTAACTCTGACAAAGCTAAGCATTACACTATGTACTTTAAACAATAAAAAGTGATCATGCATCAATTTTCAGGACGGTGGTGATGAAATAATTCAAGCTTCACATTTGCAGTGAGACACTATTTATTAGGCATGTGCCTTGCAGAGGGCCGAAATATTGTATTGCGTTCTGCACCTCCAATCTCAATATTGTTTTGTAACAAAATAAATTACAACGCATCCGATTACATCACTAAACCACCCAATGTAGTCACAGAAAATGTAACTCACTTAAACAAACCATCCTGTGTGACTGGGACCATGGTAAACTATCCCTCCTCGTCCCTCTCTGCTTGTTGCAGCCTGACATGGTTGACCACACCATCCTCCTCCAATGTCACTCCTCCGCTGTCCGCTCAGTGGGACTGCTCACATTTGATTCCAATCACAGCATCTCCAGCAATGCCTTCTCTTCCTCTCCTGAATCGTTACCTTTGGAGTTTCCCCCAAGAATGAATTCTTGGGCTGCTTCCCTCACCGCATATGCTGCCCCTTGCAAACATCATCCAAAGACATGGGGGGTCAGCTTACACATGTACGCTGACGACACGCAGCTCTCACAACCCTGCTGCCTCTGTGTTGTCAGACTCCTCCTCCGAAATCCAGTCTTGGATGAGCTGCAATTTTCTCCAGTTAAATGTTGGCAACCGAAGCCATAGCCTTTGGCCCTCATCCACAAACTCCATACCCTGGCCAACGATTCCATACCCCAACCCCAGCCACTGTGTCGGGTTAAACTGGAATGTTTGCAAGCTCAGTATCCTATTCAACTCAGAGTTGAGATTCCATTCCCGGAACCTCTCAATTACAAAGACTACCTACTTCCACCTCCATAATATCACCCACCCCCGCATCACCACTTCTGCTGAAACCCACAGCATCAATGATTCCAATTCTTTAATTCAAAAGCAAAATACTGTGGATGCCGCAATCTGAAATAAAAACAGAAAATGCTGGAAATCTCAGCGGTTCAGGCAGCATCTGTGGAGAGAGAGATAAATAGAGTTAACATTTCAGGTTGATGACAAAGGGTCAACGACCTAAAAAGTTAATTTGGTTTCTCTCCACAGATGATGCCTGACCCGCTGAGATTTCCAGTATTTTCTGTTTTTATTCCAATTCTTTCCTGACCATCCTCCACTCTCTAAACATCAGCTGATCCAAAACACTGCTGTCCATACCAAGTCTGGTCCACACACTCCTGTCTTCGCTGACCAACACTGACTCCCAGTCCCACATCGCTGGCAATTTAAAATTCTCATTGTCTTTAAATCCCATCATGGCTTCCCCCATCCCTTTTTATATAATTACTGCAATTCCTCTGACTCTGGCCTCTTGAGCATGCCACCCTTCCCCCATTCCCCCAGTGTCGATCTTCTAGGCCCTGCGCTCTGGAATTCCCTCCCTAAACCCCTCGGCATCTTCCTCTCCTGCTCTGACCCTCCTTAAAACACCTCCGAAAAGATTTTGGTCACCCCGTCCTAATATCTCCTTTCTTTGGCTCAATGTCCATTTGCGTCTGATTCTGCCTTTGTGAAGTCCCTTTGGGATGTCTTTCTGCGTCAAGGGCTTTGAATGCAAGCCGTTTGTTTGTGCAATGCTGCACAGCTAGCTGCCACTAGAGGCCCTCTGGAGTTACACAAAATATTGCAGCTCCACTTGCGGAAGACGACAATGCATTTCACAATAATTTACCCAGCTAAAACAAACTTTATGCACTCCTATATTCAGCAGATCCAGACAGGCCATATAATAGGCAGGCTTTGGAACGGTTGTATTTTCAACTTCTGAAAAGCAACATTTCACAATAGATGGCACGGTTCCTTCACCTTCAATCTGACCACGCCCTCACCCTCCCCAATGAAGCCAGCAGTCCGATGTTAGGAGCACAATGGGGAAGGTCTCAGAACAGTTCAATTCCCACTGACTAGTTTCTATGTATCCAGGAGGGGTAGGGCTTTTCTGTAAATTCTCTGCTTTATTGTAAATCTAAGTATTATACATGTTTTTCATTCAAACATTGTCCAAAAGTTGAGCAAGAACATGTTATACTCCAACGTATAGAGTAATGGTGGACAAGACATTAGGTAGACAGTGCAAAATGTTAGTGACCTCAAATGCAGGCTTGAAATTATCCTCCACCATAAATCTGACCCCATCCTGAGGATGAAGTCACTTCATGTGCAGAATTTAAAAAAAAATAAGCAACATTGTCCAACACCATTTCTGACAGAAACTTCTGTCTTTGTATTGTTTTGATTATATACATGTTTCGGAGGGAAATTCAACAGCTTCAATTACAAGACAAATGATCATGCTAACGTCAGTCACTTTTACTAACACTGCAAATAAGGGCTGATTATTTTAAATTTAGCCTTTCACTTTAACTTGTTTGTGGAGTCGAGCTTATTAACAAATGCTATTAAAGCCAATTCAGACAGTGACTGCAAGTGATCAATTGCAATTAACTGGTTTAAATGGCAATGTAACAGTCTCTTTGAAATACTACTATACATGTTAAAACATATCTTTACAAAAGTTGTACAGTGCCGGACCTGAACATTTCAAAGAGATCACTATGGTCATTGAAACGAATCGATATATTGGACAGTCTTGACACTACATTGGGGAGCTTTCTGAACCGATTCCCAAACGGAACATCGCTCCCAACTTTCCTTCACTATCTCCAGCTTCTTCCAGGGCTAGTGATCGAAACGGAAACTGTGTCAACATTCAAGACCACATTGCATAGGTGGCCGAAGGATGAGGGATCTGGGAACAGGGTAGTAAACGTGATTCAGGCGGTGTGCTTGCATGAAGAGTAAATGCAGACAGACACGGACTGGTTGGGCTGAATGTTTCCGTATTGTAACTTCTACGTACATCTTGAAAAGAAAGACCTTGCATTTATACGATGCCTTTCATGACCCAAAGCACTTTACAGCCAATTAAATGCTTTTGAAGTGTGGTCACTGTTGTAATGAGTGGAACTTTAGAACGCTGACAGTTCTGCATGCAATGAAATATTCTAAAACACTGTTTTAGAAAAAAATTCTTTAAATTTATTTCATTTCTTCTATCTCCTACTCCCCTTTTCCCTCTCTTTTGGAAGAGCGATTTGGGTTTCTTACCTTCACCCGTAGCTATTTTTGTCCATTTCTCTAGCCTCTGTGCTTAATCTGAAGGACTAAAACACTTGCGTTTTTTTTTTAAACTACAGCAAAGGACACGTGCATGGGTCGCCTCAGTTAAGAAGCATGTCGGAAACATACAATCGCTCGGCTTATGTGGTTCCAGCCTCAGCAAAGTCCTACTTGGAGGCTTGCGAGCTGGCACCAGATTCACCAGCTTTGCTTTTGCCGGCACCAGGGTGAAATGGGAGTGATTGGCGGTAGGAGGATATTTCTTTGACTTTATTAGGATGTGACAAGGCAGCATTTATTGCCTATCCCTAGCTAGAGGGAATGAAGAATGAACCACAGTGAAGTACAGGAGTTACCCCCGCGACAGACCGGGTAGGAGGTTCCCTTCCCTGAAGGACAGTCGTGAACCAGTTGGAATTGGGCAGCTTTCATGATTCCTTTACCTGGAGCTAGGCCAGAAATTACCACATTTATTGAATTCAGTTTTACAACTGGACACTCATAACCACTAGCTTCATAATCCAGTACTCTGCCACACAGTTCTTCCAGTGCCGGTGCCGCAATGTAAAGGCACATGTACAGCAGGTGCATCAACCCAGGATCTACCTGCAAGACTCAAGCTAGCAAGGGCTTTTGGTAATTCAGTGCCTTCTCCTACTTACAAAACACATTTATGCACTTGTACCCAACCCACACCAAAGACAGTATTGCCTGGACTGAGCAGCCAGTCATTGCTGTCCAGCTCTAAACCTCTATGCAGTATTATTCACTGTGAAGAATGGTTCGGCTTGCTTATTCATGCCGTTGCTCACAATTAACATTTTAAAAAGCTGCATCCCTCTCCTCCTGTAACTCTCTACTTCTCTGCCACTCTCAGATTCAGGAGAGTCAAAGATTTTTGTCTTCATGGGCCACTCGGGTTAATACAATAGATCCTCCTGGGTTCTTGTATGCACCGAAGCACATGATAGCGTGTCAGAATCTATTGTATGCTTAGGTGTATATGATGGTGTGAGGGTCCATCTCATGCACCTAAGCTACCCATTAATCCATATTTCAATCAATCTGAATTTATCTCAAGTTGCGGACATGAAGCAATCTTGATCTGATTTAGGATTTATCCCCCAGTAAGGCTACAGCATCAACAATAGCCCTCTTAAATCTCTCCTTTCCACAAAATTCAAAATCCTTACAGTGGAGATACAAAAAGACAGACTTGCATTATACACCACCTTTCATGACCTCAGGATGGCCCAAAGCGATTTACAACCAATGAAGCAATTGTTTTTAAGTGCAGTCACTGTTGTAATGTAGAAAACGCGGCAGCCAATTCGTGCACAGCAAGCTCCCACAAACAGCAATGTTATAATGCCCAGATATTGATTGAGAGATAAATATCGGTCAGGACACCAGGGATAACTTCCCTGCTATTCTTCAAAATATTGCCATAGGATCTTTTATGTCTACCTGAGAGGGTAAGCGGGGCCTCAGTTTAACATCTCATCCGAAAGACGGCACCTCGAGTGAAGCACTCCCTCAGCACTGCACTGGAGTGTCGGCCTCGATTTTTGTGCTCAGGTCTCTGGAGTGGGACGTAAACCCACAACCTTCTGACTTAGAGGCGAGGATGCTACCAACTGAGCCACAGCTGACAAGTGCAGAGAGAGTTGTTCGGGCTTTTCTGCTAACTCGAACACACTTTCTCCACTGATATTCTCCTGGTGCACTCATACTGCATGTTGTATGTCTGGAACCACATATGGCTGTATAAGGATAGGTTAGGTGACAAAAAGATTAATCAAAGATGTAGGTTTTAAGGAGAATCTTAAGGGAGGAAAGAGAGGTAGTGAGGTGGAGAGTTGGAGAGGTTTAGGGAGGAAATTCCAGAGTTTAGGGCCTAGGCAGCTGAAGGTACGACTGCCAATGGTGGAGAGATTAAACTTCAGTCGTCATGTATACTATAACTACAGTGTCAATGTGAAGTGTGCGTGCGTGCATGTACTAGACCCAGCCTGGTTTCCAGTTGTCTTGGATCCCCTTGCCACTGGACCAAGACCTTGCTCTGCCAAGCTCATGTGGTAGCTGGTATGCAACGGCCACCCCATGTTAAAAGAATTCACACAGACATCTTCCACCTTCAAAATTAAGTTCGGGACCTCGAGCGTCAGGACCCTCAGACAACCCCAACAGCGACAGACCGGAATCGTTGCCTGCAAATTCAGATGTTTCGACATAGACACCCTAAGCAAGACCCGGCGAGCAGGGGCAGGCCAGCTCAAAGAACAAGGTGGTGGCTACACCTTCTTCTGGAAAGATAAACCGAAAGAAGAATGCCACCTCCATGGGTTAGGCTTCGCCATAAAAAATGAGCTAGTTAGCCATCTCAGAGATACCCCCTGCGGGATAAACGAATGCATCACGACTCTTCAGCTCACCCTTGCCTGGAACCAGTCCTCTACGGTCTGCAGCGCATAGGCCCCAACACTGGAAGCTACAGACGAGACCAAAGAGGAATTCTACACTAGCCTTGAACAATCCCTGTCCCGAGTCCCAACGGGCTACAAGCTGATCCTCCTTAGCGACTTTAACGCCGGAGTTGGAAAGGACAGACCTTTGGGGATGTGTTATCGGCAGAGAGGGGGTAGGGAAAACCAACTCCAACGATACCCTCCTCCAGATGAAATGTTTAGAACATGGCCTTGTTATAACCAACACCTTGTTCCATCAGAGAGACAAGTATAAGGCTTCATGGCAACACCCTCGCTCCAAGCACTGGCATCTGCTAGACTAAGTAATCGACCGAGCGAGGGATCGCAAGGACGTGCGCATCACCCGCACCATGACAGGAGTGGACGACTGCTGGACGGACCACCCCGCAATCCACTCTGTCATCACTATCAACGTAGCCCCAAAACAGCGACAGAAACAATGCCATAGGAAAATCAATGCTGAAGCATTCAAAGACCCTACTAAGAAAGCCCTATTCAGCCAGCGCCTCTCTGCCAACCCGACGACTCCCAGTGACCCAGAGATGCAGAGTGTACACAGTGCCTGGTCTGCCATAATTAGCAGCTGTGAAGAGATGCTCGGTCACTCCACAGGAACCATCAAAACTGATTCGATGAGAATGACCAGGAGATCCAGGAGCTAATAAGCCGCAAGCGCAAGTTATTCTTGATCTGGAAACAGCAACACAACTAGAGTGCAAGAAAGCAGCTCTATAGACGTCTGAAGGCCGAGGTCCAACAAAAAACTCGAACAACTAAACAACAGATGGTGGGTGGAGAAAGAGCAGTAGATCCAGTAACCAACTGACAACCACGACGTGCGAGGATTCTTTAGCGCAGTCAAGACCACCTACGGCCTAAGCGCCCAAGGTCCTACCCCACTACGGGCCAAGAATGGAGGTGTACTCATCAAGGACAGAGGTGTACAGTCAGTGCCCACTGGAAGGAGCACTTTAAAGATCTCCTTAACCCAGATTCTGACTTCAACGTTAGTGTCCTCGACTCCATCCCGCAGCATGCTACTCGCCACCATCTCAGCACAAGCCCAGCCTGACATGAGGTTGAAAAGGCCATTCGACAACTGAAGAACAAGGCCTCAGGAGCACATGGATACCCGCCAAAGCACTAAATAATGGCAGAGAAGCACTATTGGCGTGAATACATGATCTCATTTCTCTTATCTGGAAGGAGGACAGTATGCCGGGGATCTCAGAGATGCCGTAATCTTGATCATCTTCAAGAAAGACGACAAGTCCGATTGCGGTAATTACAGAAGAGTTTCCCTGCTGTCTGCCACTGGGAAAGTCATTACAAGAATCCTCCTCAATCACCTCCTCCCTGTGGGGCTGAAGAGCTCCTCCCAGAGTCGCAATGCGGATTCCATCCACTATGGACATAATCTTCACCGCACAGCAAATCCAAGAGAAATGCAGGGAACAGCACCAATCCTTATACATGGCCTTCTTTGACCTCACAAAGGCCTTCGACATTGTCAACCATGAGGGGTTATGGAACAACCTCGTCAAATTCGGCTGCCCTCAAAAGTTTGTCACCATCCTTCGCCTGCTTCACAACGAGCAATGATCCTGACCAACGGTTCTACCACAGACCCAATTCATGTTTGGACCGGGATCAACTCTTCTCGATATTCCTTGCTGCAATGCTCCATCTCACCCTCAGTAAGCTCCCCGCTGGAATGGAGTTAATCTACAGAACAAATGGAAAATTGTTCAAGCTCTGCCGCCTCCAGGCAAGATCTACGGTCGTCCCATCCTCTGTCATTGAATTACAATATGCAGACGATGCTTGCTTCTGCACACACTCGTAGAGGCCGAACTCCAAGCCATCATCAAAACCTTCACCGAAGCGTACAAGAGCATGGGCCTTACACTAAACATCCGTATGAGAAAGGTCCTCTACCAACCTTCCGCCACCACACAGCACTACCCCCCCCCCCCCCCCACCCCACCATCAAAATCCACGACGAAGCCTTGGACAACGTGGGCCATTTTCCATGCCTTGGGAACCTACTGTCAACAAGGGCAGATGTCGATGATGAAGTCCAACACTGCCTTAAGTGTGTCAGTGCAGCCTTCGGCCGCCTGAGGAAAAAAGTGGTTGAAGACCAGGACCTTAAACCCGGCACCAAGCTAATGGTGTACAGAGCAGTAGTGATAACCGCCTCCAATATGCTTCAGAGATATGTACAGTAGACACCTCAAAGCACTGGAGAAGTACCACCAACGCTGCCTCCGCAAGATCTTGCAAATCCATTGGCAGGATAGGTGCACCAACGTCAGTGTTCTCGCTCAGGCCAATATCCCCAGCATCGAAACACTGACCACGCTCCATCAGCTTTGTTGGACAGGCCGTATTGTCCGCATGCCCGGTACGAGACTCCCAAAACAAGTGCTCTACTCAGAACTTTGACACAGCAAGCAAGCCCCACGTGGGCAGAGGAAACGCTTCAAGGATACCTTCAAAGGCTGAAAACGTGCAACATCTCCACCGACACCTGGGAATCCCTGTCCCAAGACCGCTCAAAGTGGAGGAAAAACATCCGGGAAGGCGCCAAACACCTCGAGTCTCTTCGCCGGGAGCAAGCGGAAGCCAAGCGTAAACAGTGGAAGGAGCGCACGGCAACCCAAGCACCTCACCCACCTGTTTCTTCAACCGCCGCCTGCCCCACCTGTGACAGAGACTGAGGGACTAGTCAGTCATCTGAGAACTCATTTTTAATGTGGAAGCAAGTCATCCTCGACTCCGAGGGACTGCCTAAGAGAGGATTTGGGGAGCTGATTTACACTGGCTCTTCCAAACCTGATCTCACTTCCTCTTTCTGAAGAGTCTTTTTGGCCCCAGTGACACGTTGGTCATGACGTTACGTAACTGCCCTGCGACAAGAACCTACGGTAGACCAGTCAGCCATTTGCTACTGAGGTTTCATTTTCCAGTTTGACATGCAATCAGGAATTAGTTGGCTAATATAACTGTGTTTACACTCCAATTTTAGCACTTCAGCACAGCAGAAATCGCATGGCTGAGACACTGTCAGAGTGTAAATGCACCACCAGCAACCATAAGTCTTATGCATTGTTTTGTCTTAGTCTTCAACAGGGATGTTACAAATCATAATTGCTATTTATCGGCCGGATGGTTTGCACAGAGTGAGGAGTTAAACCTATGCTCGTATGGCCAGAGATGGGGGCAGGAGGGACGAGAGTGAGAAGAAAAACATCCACAAGAGGTCTCCCTGTACTGTGAACACCAACCCTGAATAACCCTTACACAAGCTTCAGTTCCTGGGAATAGAGCAACTGGAACAAAGTATTTTATTTTTAAAAAACAAGGGAAAAGAAAATAGGGAGGAGGAAGTGGTAGAGGTGGTAAGGTTATGTTTATGCAAGGAACATCGATGATAATAGACCCTTCCAGACAGACACTTATGGATAGATACTCAAAGCAGCTGACAAGAGCCTGGTGAATACAGCACAGTAACACCCAGTACAACTTCTTTCACTGCTGTCATCCTAGCTGATGTACAACATACCCTTTACACATCATATCCCAAAAGCATCCAGCCTTAAGCTCATCCAAAACTCTGCTGCCAGTGTCCTAACTCGCACCAAGTTCCGCTCACCTATCACCCCTGTGCTCGCTGACGTACATTGGCTCCCAGTTAAACAACGCCTCGATTTCAAAATTCACATCCTTGTTTTCAAACCCCTTCATGGCCTCGCCCCCCTCTATCTCTAATCTCCTCCACCACCCCCCACCCCTCCCAGAGATGTCTGCGCTCCTCCAATTGTGGCCTCTTGAGCATCGCCGAGTATAATCACTCCATCATTGGTGGCCATGCCTTCAGCCCTAGCCTCTGGAATTCCCTCCCTAAATCTCTCAGTCTCTCTACCTCGCTCTCCTCCTGTAATATACTCTTTAAAACCTACCTCTTTGACCAAGCATCTGTCCTAATTTCTCCTTATGTGGCTCAGTGTCAAATGTTGTTTTGAAATGCTCCTGTGAAGCGCCTTGGGACATTTTATTACGTTAAAGGCACTGTATAAATAAGTTGTTTTCTGTCGATGTCTAGTTCTTAGCATCAGTGCAAGAAATGGGCACGAGCCTCTCGCACTCTCCTTTTCAGATCTTCACTTATTTGCCACAGCGGTTTCTATATGGTTCGCACAATAGTGTTTCTATTTGCCGGTTAGAAAAAATTATTTCCAAACAGTTCTTCTTCATTTCCACTGATCTGACTAATGCTGTGGAAGTTAACAGCTCGCACACATCAGAAGGAGTGCATCTTATCTTCAACTTTAGGGTTCTCTGCTACTATACTGAGCTCTGTTACTCACACATATGCACCAGAACAGAAAGTGACAGATGTGAAGGCCCAGAGGATGACATCAGTGACTGTTTGAATTAATGAGCCTGGGTAAGTGTTGATTAGGTCTCAGATAGGAGATACTCTCTCTCCACTGAGTTGGAATAGAATGTCGTACCAAACAATCACCCCGTGAACAGTGGCATCAGCAAAGAATCGCTCAGTAATGTGAGCAAAAGATCTGTTTGGGGAACCTGCAATCTGGCAGATAGGCTGCAAGGTGAGGAATCCTCATCATTGTGAGAACCGGATAACCACCGATAGACCAGAGAGAAAAAAAGACTTGCATTTATATAGCGCCTTTCATCACCTCAGGACATCCCAAAGCGCTCTACAATCAATTAAATACTTTTGAAGTGTAATCACTGTTGTAAAGTGAGAAACAGGGCAGCCAATTTGAGCACAGCAGGCTCCCACACACAGCAATGTGATAATGACAAGGTAATCTGTTTTTTGTGATGTTGATTGAGGGATAAATATTGGCTAGTGCTCTTCATCGAAAGCGTGCTGTGGAATCTTTTACCTCCACCAGAGAGAGCAGACGGAGCCTTGGATTTAACGTCTTATCCAAAAGACGACCCCTCCGACAGTGAAGCACTCCCTCAGTACTGCACTGGAGTGTCAGCCTAAATTTGTGTGCTCAAGTCTCTGGAGTGGGAGTTGAATCCACAACTTTCTGACTCAGAGGCGAGGGTGCGACCTACTGAGCTGCCACAAGACCTGGAGTGACACTCAAACCTACAGCCTTCTGACTTGATGTATCATGCTAAGCCAAATTTGCCCTGTCTTCTGCTAAGTGGCTTCCATAGTTTATAATAATGTGGTATTGCACATTCAATAATTTTAAAACATTTCTTTGGTAACTTCCTTTTCCTGTTATAGTCGATTTATTATCCAAAAAAAACTTTATTTATCCCAAGACATTTACTTTATAAGCATTACTTTAAATAGCACAACTGAGACCAACTATTTCCACCTCCGTCAGTCACCGTCCTTGCCTCAGCTCATCCACTACTGAAACCCTCATCCATGCCAGTTACCTCTAAACTTGACTATTCCAATGAACTCCTGGCTGGCCTCCCACATTCTACCCTATGTCAACACGGGTGATACAAAACTCGGCTGCCCATGTGCTAATTCGTACCAAGTCCCGTTCACCCATCACCCTTGTGCTCGCTAACCTACATTGGCTCCTGGTTAAGCAACGCCTCGATTTCAAAATTCTCATCCTTGTTTTCAAATCCCTCCATGGCCTCCCCTCCCTATTTCTGTAATCTCCCTCCAGCCCCACAACCCCCCGAGATTTCTGCGCTCCTCTAATTTTGCCCTCTTGAACATCCCAGATTATAATCGCTCAACCATTGGTGGCTGTGCCTTCTGTTGCCGAGGCCCCAAGCTCTGGAATTCCCTGCCTTAGCCTATCTTTCCTCCTTCATGGCACTCCTTAAAACGACCTCTTTGACCAAGCTTTTGGTCACCTGCCCTAATTTCTCCTTTTGTGGCTCGGTGTCAAATTTTTAGTCTTATAATACTCCCGTGAAGCGCCTTGTGACGTCTCACTACATTAAAGGCGCTATATAAATACAAGTTGGTGTTTAGCCACAAGCCTCAGGGGGCAAATCAATTGCCTATAGTCAATATACAAGGTCAACCACATTACTCTCATCCTCCAATTCTCTCAACTCCTTCAGGAATTACAATAAATGTTAGACATAACTTGTCTCTCCTAAATCTGTATTGGTTTTGGATTGATCACTTTTTTACTCTTACTGAACTCTTTTGCATTGTCTGCTCTGTCAGATTGTAATCCTTTCCCATATAGAGGTTGATTAAAAGGGTCTACGGACCCCATGAGCTGCTCGACTTATTTCTACAAAGTGAATGATTAGCCCAGTTTGAATCATCTAACCACTCGGTGTATGCAATGGGCCAGGGAACATGAGTAGTCACTCACCTCCACTCCTGTTGCATTAATGCGGAAACGTGTAGGGAGAGATCTCCTTGCTCAAAATCCTCCCCTTGTCTACCAAAATGTACAAAATTCTCACCCCCCACATATCTAACACGCACACACACAGTTCCGTTTCTCCACTGCAGAAAGACAATTTGTTCCTCCCACCCCATCCCAGCGGTGTGTGTCATACAAAGTCATCTTTCGATATTCAACTTCTGCCTCATTTTGTTCAAAGAATTCCCCTGTTTTTTTTTTTAAAAAGGAAATATTAACCTTAGGATAATTTTGATCGTTTATAATTTTTTTAAAAACCAAGTCCGGTTTCCCCACGACGTCCCTCCCACCCACACCCTCACCTCGCCCATTTCTCAGCTACCTTAGTATCTGGAAACAGCTCCATAGAAAACACACACAACACCGTGACTCCAGACTGGCTTCCAATGCAAGGCCATTACATCGGGTTTTCCCACATGGAGGAGATTCAGTGTTCCCCATCAATGGTGTTATTTATATGGACTAAAAACAAAAGATCCAACAGAAGGATCTCTGCACTAATAAGTGATGAAAGAAGAAAAAACACCCAATCTGGAGTTTGTCAAATAGGTCAGTGAATTTATCCAGTGGGCAGCTGAGGATATAGAAAATAGGAAACATAGAAAATAGGTGCAGGAGTAGGCCATTCGGCCTTTTGAGCCTGCGCTACCATTCAATATCATGGCTGATCATGCAACTTCAGTACTCCATTCCTGCTTTCTCGCCATATCCCTTGATCCTTTTAGCCGTGAGGGCCACATCTAACTCCCTTTTGAATATATCCAACGAACTGGCCTCAACAACTTTCTGTGGTAGAGAATTCCACAGGTTCACAATTCTCTGAGTGAAGACGTTTCTCCTCATCTCGGTCCTAAATGGCTTACCCCTTATCCTTAGACTGGGACCCCTGGTTCTGGACTTCCCCAACATCGGGAACATTCTTCTTGCATCTAACCTGTCCAATCCTGTCAGAATTTGATATGTTTCTATGAGATCCCCTCTCATTCTTCTAAATTCCATTGAATACAAGCCTAGTCGATCCAGTCTTTCTTCATAGGTCAGTCCTGTCATCCCAGGAATCAGTCTGGTGAACCTTCGCTGCACTCCCTCAATAGCAATATACATGATGACAGTCTCAAATATAATCTCCAGTCTGTACCGAGCTGATCAAAAGTTAAGGAGCATTACAATGTGATATGTGGATCTTTGGTGGCATCCTTAGGTTTGTCTACCATGCCTTCCATAGTTCAATAGCTTGCCAATACCGACTGTCAACATGTCCACAAGTGTACAGTGCCCTCTGGGCAAGATACTGGAGGGCACATGGTGCCTGTGGAACCATAGCCCAACAAGGAGAGGATGGAAAGGAAATTTAGGAGAGAAAATCGGTGAGGAAAGATTTTTTAAAAATCAAAATTCTCCTGAGGCTATAACATTCAGCCATGCTCGGTGGGGTGGTCTCCTTCAAAATAAGTGATTAAAGGAGAATGAATACTTGAAGGGAAACATTTGCTGAGCTATGGGGGAAGCGCTGGCAAGTGGAAAAATTGGACAGCCCTTTCAAAAGAACTTGCACAAGCACGATTGGCCGACTGGCCTCCTCCTGTGCTGTATGACTCTATAAAACATTATCCATGTCATGGAGGGGTTGTGTTTTGGACTTTTATCATGTATGTTTCTAATAAAAATCTGGTTGTGCCTGGAAAATGCCAACGTGCTCAGAGTATCAATGCAAAGACTGCCACAACAATAAAAAAATCAGAAGTCAGACACAGGCTGAAGCAAAAACATTATAATATAATGGACAAAACCCAAGTGATTTCCTTTCAAGCATGCAGTGATGCAGTCAGCGTTGTCAGAAATTCAATAGAGTGCTGGTCAATCAATAGGCCTAAGAAACAGGTGAGGACTGGCTTTGCCCATCACTGTGCAACAACTCATTTATTTCACACACTTATATCCACACCTGGAGATCAACTGCCTCAAAGTAGAACTTTGAAAGCAGTCAAATCGAGCAGCGTAGTTGCGTGTGTTACCTTATTTGCCTCCCTAGTCATTACTTGAGATGCCTTGAACATGCCTCTTTTTTTTAAAAAAAAAAAGGTCTTGTGACGCTGACCTCTGCGCACCGTGCTCACCCAATTTATATTTGTCGAGTGCTAGTCTATATAGGCCTGCTGGCCTCCGATACGAAATACAAAGAGCCAATTTGCATTTGCATTAGAAGGACTGCAGACACACGGGACTGGCTACACGCTGCTAGCTTGCTACAACAGGAGGCGATTAGGCAAAGGACAGATTCACAGACCCACGTTTTCATTCACGCTGACTCCATACTAGTCAGATCATTTATAATTGAGTGCAGCTGACAGTGGGGGATGGGGGGGAGGGAGGGGGTGGAGTGTCTGCGATCATACTACAGAAAATCGCTTTCCAAGGCCTTACATCCAAACTGAATCCAAGGTGCAGGGAAAACACTTTTATTTTTTAAATGCGTACCAGAATACACGCTCATTTACCTCTGCCCACTTCCACCAGTCTGGTCTTCGATGGATTACAAGTGCTATAGGTTTTTTTGCGAAGGATATTTCCATTCTCCACTGTGTCCCACATCAATCAGCAATCCGTCCTTCTTCCTCAACATTTTAACTCAGCAAATGGCGATTTGCTCCTTGCTCTGCATAGCCCTCATCATCAGGTTTTGATGCCGACATACACTAATGAGTAGTTAATAAAATAGCTGCACTGGATTCTTCAAGTCATATCTGCAGTTTTTTTTATTTGTTTTTTTTTTTAAATTAATCTTTTTTTCGTAAGGGGTGGTTAGCAGAAGTTGAAAGTCCAACTAAAGAATCCAGCATTCAGGTTCTTGGTCACTGCTTCTGGAGGTGGAGTGGGGCGAGCCCCTACAGCAAGGTTGCTTTGTGATGGTAAAAATAAAGTCACTACCCACCATCATTACAATTACAACTGTGCTATCAGGAGATGCTCAGTCTGGTGATAATGGTGTTTTATTGTTAAACTCTATTTCCTGGCTCTCTCAAAGTGATGCAAACTCAATAGAATGTACAAATAAACAAAGTATGAAATAAAATTATGAATGGTCTATACGCATCACGCCCCATACCTTCAGAAAGAGAAAGCAAGGCGCCTGAACTTGGATTTGAGGACCTCTGGGCTTTATGGAAACCACGAGTGCCCCATCAACTACATTGAATTCCTCACTCCTCGTTTTAAAAGCAGATATTGTGCAATGTAGTTAAACTGCATTTTAAACATTTTAAACTTTCTGGAAACTGCATCCACTTCAAGAAAATTCCTGGATGAGAAGCTTACATCATGGTAACAGCTACTTGTATTATGTCTTCAGCCAACCAGCACTATAACAACATCATCATCATCATCATAGGCAGTCCCTCGAATCAAGGATGACGTGCTTCCATGTCAAAAAGTTCAATGATGGACTTCAAATTCCAGGTCCGATCTAAATCTTGAAGGGTGGGAGATGCCTGTGCGTGGATGTTTTTAACGTATGGTGACCGTTGCACACCAGCCACCACACGGGCTTGACAGAGCTAGGTCTTGGTCCAGTAGTAACGATTAACCAAGATGACTGAAACATAGAAACATAGAAAATAGGTGCAGGAGTAGGCCATACGGCCCTTCGAGCCTGCACCACCATTCGATAAGGTCATGGCTGATAATTCCCTCAGTACCGCTTTCCTGCTTTCTCTCCATACCCCTTGATCCCTTTAGCCGTAAGGGCCATATCTAACTCCCTCTTGAATTTATCCCAATGAACTGGCATCAACACCTCTCTGCGGCAGGGAAATCCACAGGTTAACAACTCGGTGACAAAGTTTCTCCTCATCTCAGTCATAAATGGCCTACCCCTTATCCTTCGACTGTGTCCCCTGGTCCTGGACTCCCCCAACATCGGGAACAATCTACCCGCATCTAACCTGTCCCGTCCCGTCAGAATCTTGTATGTTTCTATGACATCCCCACTCATCCTTCTAAACTCCAATGTATAAAGGCCCAGTTGATCCAGTCTCTCCTTATATGTCAGTCCAGCCATCCCGGAAATCAGTCTGGTGAACCTTCACTGCACTCCCTCAATAGCAAGAACGTCCTTCCTCAGATTAGGAGACCAAAATTGAACACAATATTCCAGGTGAGGCCTCACCAAGGCCCTGTACAACTGCAGTAAGACCTCCCTGCTCCTATACTCAAATCCCTTAGCTATGAAGGCCAACATACCATTTGCCGCCTGCTGCACCTGTATGCCAACTTTCAATCACTGATGAACCATGACACCCAGGTCTTGTTGCACATCCCTTTTCCTAATCTGCCACCATTCAGATAATATTCTGTCTTCGCATTTTTGCCCCCAAAGTGGATAACCTCACATTATACTACATCTGCCATGCATTATAATGGAGACCTGCTCTGCTGCACGGACCTAGTGCGCACACATATCGCAGTGTGGGCTGACCCGTTCTGCCCCTGGGCCCTCGCCTCTTCTGGGCCCTGAACTCACGCCTCTCCTAGGCCCCGATCACGTCCCTCTACAGTCTCTCGCCGCTCCTTCGCCCGATCCCGCCCCTCCTGATGTACCTGCCCACGCTCCAATCACGGACCTGGATCTTGGTGAGGTCCCTTTTCACTGCTGTTGCTCTCCTGCTCCAGCACGTGCTGCTCCCTGGAGTGATATGCTGCCACACTGCTCCGATGGTGCTCGCAGGCCAGGGGCCGCACAGACTGCTAGTCTAGGCTGCCACACTGCTCCTTCCGCTCCCCTGCCTGCTCCAATGGTGCTCATAGGCCGGGGGCTGCGCAAACTGCTGGGCTAGGCTGCCACGCTAATCTTTCCGTTCCCCAGCCTGCTCCGATGGTGCTCAACAACGTTTATTTATATAGCGCCTTTAATGTAATAAAACGTCCCAAGGTGCTTCACAGCAGTGTTTATAAGACAATATTTATCCCTCAATCAACATCACTAAAAAACAGATTATTTGATCATCACATTTCTGTTTGTGGGACCTTGCTGTGCGCAAATTACAACAGTGACTACATTTCAAAAGTAACCTCCTGAGGTTGTGAAAGACACTATATAAATGCAAGTCTTTCTTTTTCTTTTAGTGTTGGTAAGTGGGCTAGATAGACCAAGGGTCTTCTCCTTCCTGAAACAGTTTCTATGTTATGATGTTATTTGCCTCGTCAGCAGCCTTATTAGTAAGCAGGGTGCATTGTACGGCAACCCCCACACACCATCATTCCCCTGCCTGAAACAACCACCTTTATTTATATAGCACCTTTAACGTAGTAAAACCTCCAAGGCGCTTCACAGCAGTGTTATAAAGACCAAACAGATACATTCGACAGCCACATAAGAAATTACAGCAGATGACCAAAGGCTTGGTTAAAGAGGTAGGTTTTAAGGAGCATCTTAAAGGAGGAAAGATAGGTAAGCGAGGCGGAGCAATTTAGGGAGGGAATTCCAGAGCTTAGGGCTCCAAGCAGCTGAAGGCACGGCCACCGATGGTTATAATCAGGGATTCTCAAGAGAGCAGATTTTGAGGAGTGCAGACATCTCGTGGGATTGAGGCTGAAGGAGATTACAGAGATAGGGGAGGAGCGAGGCCATGGAGGGATTTGTAAACAAGAATGAGAATTTTGAAATCGAGGCATTGCTTAACCAAGAGACAATTGTAGGTCAGTGAGTACAGGGGTGATGGGTGAGCGGAACTTGGTGCGAGTTAGAACACGGGCTGCCGAGTGTTGGATGACCTCAAGTTTACGTAGTGTAGAATGTTGGTGTCGGCAAGTCTAGAGGTAATAAAGGCATGGATGAGGGTTTCAGCAGCCGAAGAGCTGAGGCAGGGGCGGAGGTGGAAAGAGACAATTTTAGCTATGCCGCAGATATTTGGCCAGAAACTCATTTCAGGGTCAAATATGACACCTAGGTTGCGAACAGTCTGGTTTAGCCTCAGATAGATGCTAGGGAGAGGGATGGTGTCAGCGCCGGGATTGTGGAGGGGTTTATAGTTCAAACCCTCCCAAACTTCTGAGTGGAAAGGCGTGTGTGCCCACTGACCTCGAAGAAGTGGGAGTGGAGCGAGAGAGAGCCACGCAGACACGGAGATAGAGAGAGAGAGAGAGCAAGAGGCCGAGACAGAGACACGGAGAGGCCGAGACAGAGACACGGAGAGGCCGAGACAGAGACACGGAGAGGCCGAGACAGAGACACGGAGAGAGAGAGGAAAATGAGATAGGAAGAGAGAAAAGAGACTGATACAAAAAAAAAGACAGAAAGAGAAAGAAAGAGGAAAATATTGAAAGAAAGGCTATCTAGGAGTCAGTCAGACAGACAACAGTACTGCTGCCAATATTTAATACAGTGCGTCTTGAGGAAAAAATTGAGGCAAATTTCGAGGAGCTAATATTCAAGGCTTACAGAAGCAAAAGTGACTGTGTCTCTACTAAAGCTGACTTGTTGTATTGACAACGTTCCCAGCATTGAGCACCTGGCAGCATGAATAGGCCTGTGCAACATAATGAATGGTTTTGATGACACAGCTTTGATACGGGGCTTTTCAAATCTGCATGTGCAGTTTCTATAATCTGCCTGCTCTCCCAGAATCTAACAAGAACATCTATCACGGGGTTTGTGCATTGCATTTTGTGTACTGTAAATCTTAGTTGCTGGAATAGCAAGCAGATGCAACACTGAAAAAAAAATCTTAAGGTTTGAAAAAGCAATCCGACGACACAGAAAGTCAGTGTAAATGTTCCACCGTCAGAAGAGAAAATGAGCACAAGTCTCATGGGATTATTCCCACAGTCTGTG
Organism: Pristiophorus japonicus; assembly: GCF_044704955.1. Classification (NCBI taxonomy): domain Eukaryota; kingdom Metazoa; phylum Chordata; class Chondrichthyes; family Pristiophoridae; genus Pristiophorus; species Pristiophorus japonicus. The sequence goes on along the minus strand of NC_091977.1, from coordinate 15,242,909 downwards.
ATGTACTGTCACTGGCTAAAATCCTAAACGGTGGTCACCTGCCTGCTTTACTAGCTTGTTGGGCAAAAAGCTTCTAGAGCATAGGTTAGAAAATGAAATCCCTGCGGGATCCCACATGTCATTACATTTCTATAGGTCTGGAACCTGTAATACCATATGCTGCAAGCAGTGTCTCAAGAATTCTAAACTGCGTGCGTTTTTTTCCTGCTTACAGCATGTGGTTTCTGTTGCTGTGTACTAATAAAAAAAACATTTTCTACGATAGCTGTATTTTCTTTTTGATAGCGTGCAGGATCTTTTACAAGTTAGGATAAGGACCGCTGGGTGGAAATCAGTATTGGCAAGGGATCCCTACGAGTATTTTGATCTTTGCAGGGGACCACTGTTCCCGCGGAGCTGCGCTTTGTTGCGCCTTGTTTATTTCAATGCGCGGACCCTTTAAATGTCTACGCATGCGCAGCATTACCAGTGCAAAAGCTTGTTCGCGGCCTGCACGATACAGTGCACACGCTCAGCTAAGAGGGTATGTTGCAAGAGCCCTCTATAAAACTGTCAGTTCACACAGCACAAAAGATGCTTGGGAGCTGAATAAAAGCAATGCAGGTGAAGTCTAAAGGCAAGAGAATTGTAGTACCGGGCATCCACTTCGATACACGTTGGGGTGGAGGGGGATTTAACTACATTAGTCCATGCTACCCAAACACAAGCCAAGCTGTACACTTTTAAGAGTTAGACCTTGGAGTCTGCACAAACCCCCTGACTCCAAGTCAGAAATAAAAGCAAAGAGGGTGATTTCTAGATGAGCTTGAAGCAGCCGTTTGTACTTACAACAGTTGCAGCTTTATTGTGCCCCAAAGAAAAGCAAAGAAGTACACATGGTGATATGATATGATACGCCACGAGATTTCTTAACCGGAAGATTCCTCCGCAAGAAGTAAATAAGGTTGTGTTTCACTCAATAAAAAAAATGCAAGTTTCTTACTGAACATGCAACACATTTGCCAGCACCACCACGTCTAATTCAACTCAAATTAAACTTCAAAAGGGATAGCCTACAGCCATAAGAAACAGGTGTCACGAGTGTGTTGCAAGATAAATATCTTTGAGTGAGTCAGATGATGTTATAAACTATTGAGCCTTGCTATTATGGTTCAGACATCATCAGAACTAAACCTTGTAACACACTCCAAATTATCAGTTACTCCACAAATTTTAAACATTGCACAACTTGAACTAGTCCGCTTTTCTAACAGAGGCAAGAAATATAATTCAGCCTTTGCATAAATATCCTTTCTCCACTATTTAATGCAGGCTAATTTTACAGCGGGTTAACAGCTCTGTTAAAATACAAACATTGGAAAAGAACAAGACCATTGATGCCGAGAGCTGGATTGCAAGAGAAGCTACAATTCAAGCCTGTGAAGATATTTGACCAAATTCTGCAGTAAGCAGCACAGTAATGTAGAAATAGGTTAGCCAGGAAGTCCTACTGCATGCAGGCAAGCAAAGTACATCGAGCATACATTCATTCCTTTTTGAAGCTTGGTTTCGCTGATCAGCAACACAGCCATACCAAATGAAAACAGCCAGAAATAAAGAAAAACTATTTCTGCAGTTTAATTAAGACAAAGTCATCAGCAGGTCAAATGCCTTCTAATTATGCGGCAATAATAGCATGCATAAATTTTTTTTTCCCACTATCATAATGCAGGTGTTAACAGGTCAATTTTACAATGGATTAAAATCTCTGTTCAAATACAAACGTTGGAAAAGCCCAAGACCAACAATGCTCCCCTAGTTGTTCGACAATACAACCGCATGCATCACGCAAGGACACAGAAGCAGAAGTATGCTATACGGCCCCTCGAGTCCGCTATTCAATAAGATCATGGCTGATCTTCGACCTCAACTCCACTTTCCCACCCAATCCCCATACCTCTCGATTCCCAAACAGTTCAAATATCTACCGCTCTCAGCCTTAAATATACTCAACGACTGAGCATCCACAACCCTCTGGGGTAGAGAATTTCAAAGATTAGCAACTCTCTGAAGAAATTCTTCATCGCAGTTCTAAAGGGCTGACCCTTTATCCTGACACAATGACCCCTAGTTCTAGACTCTCCAGCCAGGGGTAACAATCTCTCAGCATCTACCCTGTCAATCCCCCTCAGAATCTTATACATTTCAATGAGATCACCTCTCCTCCTTCAAGACGCCAGAGAGTAGAGGCCCAATCTACTCAATCTCTCCTCATAACAACCCTCTCCTCCAAGGAATTAATCTAGCGAACCTTCTAGGGCAAGTATATCCTTCCTTCGGCATCACCCTCCCCAATCAACAGTTATGCCAGCTCCAATATCGCTAGCGATCAAAGGTGGAACACCTTATCATGATCACACTTTGGGAGCTGAGGCATAACCTCTATTCGTGTGTTTATGTAGCTTCCCCTTAATGCATCAAATACTAAATTTTGTTCGCGTCAAAATCGAGCAGAACCCGAGCTGAAGATACAGGTGAAGGGACATGTGTGTGCGTGCGAGGCGGAGAGAGAGAGAGAGAGAGAGAGAGAGAGAGAGAGAGAGAGAGAGAGAGAGAGAGAAAGAAAGGCGGACAGAGAGAGCGAGAGAGCGAGCGAGAGAGCGAGCGAGAGAGCGAGCGAGAGAGCGAGCGAGCGAGAGAGCGAGCGAGAGAGCGAGCGAGAGAGCGAGCGAGAGAGCGAGCGAGAGAAAAAGAGAGAAAAGAGAGAAAAAGAGAGAAAGAGAGGCGGAGAGAGAGAGAGAAAGAGAGAGGCGGAGAGAGAGAGAGAGAGAGAAAGAGAGAGGCGGAGAGAGAGAGAGAGAGAGAGAGAAAGAGAGAGGCGGAGAGAGAGAGAGAGAAAAAGAGAGAGGCAGAGAGAGAGAGAGAGAGAGAGAGAGAGAGAGAGAGAGAGGCGGAGAGAGAGAGAGAGAAAGAGAGAGGCGGAGAGAGAGAGAGAGAAAGATAAAGAGAGGCGGAACAAGAGAAAGAGAGAGGAGGAGAAAAAGAGAGAGAGAATATGGATTTCGGATGAGACGTTAAACCGAGACACCATCTCTCCTTTCTGTTGAACGAAAAACATCTCACAGCACTATTTCTAAAAGCAGGGGAGTTAGCCCCAGTGTCCTGGCCAATATTTATCCCTCAGTCACCATAACAAAAAACAGATTATCTGGTCATTATCACATTGCTGTTTGTGGGAACTTGCTGTGCGCAAATTGGCTGCCACGTTTCCCACATTACAACAGTGACTACACTTCAAAAGTACTTAATTGGCTGTAACACGCTTTGTGACGTCCGGTGGTCATGAAAAGCATAATATACAAGTCTTTCTTTTTTTTCTTTTTAAGTTGGACGTAAGCTTCTGAGGCGTGCTGCCAAAACCAGAGAAAGAAAAAGGTGGCTGTGAATGGAACCGAGTTAACATGCAGAGGGTTGACTAGCAGGGTGTCACTCGGGATCAGTACTGGGCCGTTGCTGTTTGAAGTGTGTATGAACAGCCTGGAGCCACGGACAGAGACAAAGCTAAGTTTGCAGATGACACCAAATGGGGGAAGGGGGGGTTCCTTAAACAATAGGCAAACCGAATATAAAAGAATCTGGATAGGTTGGGAAAGTGAAAGTGAACTGATGAATGACAAATGCCGTTTACTATAGACAAAAGCATGAAAGAGAGACTAGGGAGGGGAAATAAACAGTGGGACTATAAACTAAATGGCTCTAGGCTGCAGGACACAACACAGAAGGATCTGGAGCTACTAGTGTTAGCTGTGGCTCAGAGGGTAGCACTCTTGGCTCTGAGTCAGAAGGTTGTGGGTTCCACACTCACTCCACAGACTTGAGCACAAAAATCTAGACTGACACTCCCAGTGCAGTGGTCACCTTTCAGATGAGATGTTAAACTGAGGCCACGTCTGCCATTTCAGGTGGGCGCAAAAGATCCCAGGGGATTTAGCCCCGCTGTTCTGACCAATATTTATCACTCAATCAACAGAGTATCTGGTTATTATCACATTGCTGTTTTGTGGGAGCTTGCTGTGTGTAAATTGGCTGCCACGTTTCCTACATTACAACAGTGACTGCACTAAAAAGTGTTTTATTGGCTGCAAAGTGTTTTGGGATATTGAGATCATAAAAGGCCCTATATAAATGCAAGTTCTATATTTTTCTCTTACTCTTCCAATGTTACTGGATAAATTGGAAAGGTTGACAGTTATTTTTACTCTCAAAAAGAGAAGGCTAATGGTAAATTTATGATTCAAATTGAACCCTAATAATGTGTTTAAGTTTAGAAGAGGAGAGGTGCACAGTTCAAATGTAACTAACTTAGAGGGCAGTGATGATATGGAATGGATTACACCGGGATGCTGGAGAAATACTTGAGGGAAGTAGGTGGAGGTATTATTGTTTGGGACCAGTCAAATGGACTGTGGACTCTCTTCTGGTCTTGCACTTTCCTCTATGTCTATGCACCCTATGTAAAATCTGCCAATGTGGGAGATCATTCAATGAATTGCCTGGATAGCTAATAGAGCTGGCTGTACCCAGTCAGCATTTCTCCTACAATGTCCAAAATATGGTCGACAACAAACTAACGAAACATACATATTCCAAAATAATAATGAAATTCAACACCCGAATTATCTTGTCTATACTTTCACAGCATCATAGAAGTTTACAGCACGGAAGGAGGCCATTTGGCCCATCGTGTGTCTGTGCCAGCCAAAAAAACTACCCAGCCTAATCACACTTTCCAGCTCTTGGTCTGTAGACCCGTAGGTTACAGCAGCTAAAGTGCACGTCCAAGTACTTTTTAAATGCAATGAGGGTTTCTGCCTCTACCACCCTTTCAGACAGTGAGTTCCAGACCCCCACCACCCTCTGGGTGAAACAATTTCTTCTCAACTTCCCTCTAATCCTTCTGCCAATTTCTTTAAATCTATGTCCATTGAAATTGTCAGTAGAAGGGTGCGCCCCTTGTCTTTTGAGAATTTCTTCAGTTTTTCCCCAAAAGATTTTGAAGGAGACTGAAGATTGAATTTCAAAAGCTTTATTTCAGGCAAGTAATGAATTTAAAAGGAAGGGACTTGGAATTTATATAGCGCCTTTCACTACCTCAGGACGTCCCAGTGCACTTTACAGCCAATGAAGTACTCAGACGAGGGGGCTCCCAATACATGCCAAGCTGACACGGACATCAACAAGTCACTGCTTTGAGGGAAACTAAAATTACAAATTACAGCTTTTCATGCGTTTGGCTTCCAGTTTTGTACTGCACAGCCTTTTGGGATGCCATCTCTAAAAATGATAGGAAATAAACATGCAATATTTAAAAAGAAAAAAAGGAAGACTTGCATTTATATAGCACCTTTCACAACCACCGGACATCCCAAAGCACTTTACAGCCAATGAAGCACTTTTGGAGTATAGTCACTGTTGTAGTGTGGGAAACACAGCAGCCAATTTGCACACAGCAAGCTCCCACAAACAGCAATGTGATAATGACCAGATAATCTGTTTCAGTGATGTTGATCGAGGGATACATAGTGGCAAAGACACCAGGAGAACTTCCCTGCTTTCTTCGAAATAGTGCCTTGGGATTTTTTACGTCGACCTGCAGGTTAAACGTCTCATCCGAAAGACAGCACCTCTAGTGCTCCCTCAGTACTGCACTGGAGTGTCAGCTAAGATTTTTGTGCACAAGTCTCTGGAGCGTACAACAAAGGTGGTGAATTTATTGTCGGATTCAACACTGGGACCGCTCAATCCAATTAGTTCCAACACTAACGAGGGACAACTGCATTGTTAATGTGGAAAAGTAGATATTCCTGCATTGACATTGCACAACGTACTACCCAGATAACAGTCATCCTTCGCAGTACTAATTCTATAGCACAATATAAATGCTCAATACTAAATTGAATGGGGGTTAAAGAAATGCAGAGATCTCATTAACTGCACATTTAAAATATCTTACATTTATATATCATCTTTCATGACCTCAAGACGTCCCAAATCACTTCACAGCTCATTAGTTGCTTGTGAGGTGTAGTCACTGCTGTAAGATAGGAAATGCCTCAGCCGATTTGTGAGTAGTGGGGTCCCACAACCATCAAAGAGATTAACGACCAAATTATGTATTTCTGATGATGTTGGTCGAGGGATAAATATTGCTTAGGACATTGGGAGAACTCTCTCTTCAAATAGTGCCATGGGACCTTTTCCGTCACCCGAGTTTAATGTCTCATCGAAAGACGGCACCTTCAGCCAGTGTCAAAAGGTTGTGGATTAAAGTTTCACTCCAGAGACTTGAGCACAGATATCCAGACTGACACACCAGTGCAATGCTGCACTGTCGGAGGTGCCGACTTTCAGATGAGACGTTAAACCGAGACCCCGTCTGCTCTCTCGGGTGGATGTAAAATTCCCATTGCACTATTTTGAAGAGGAGCTAGGGAGTTCTCCCCAGTGTCCTGGTCAATATTTAGCCCTCAATCAACATCATAGAGGAGATTATCTGGTCATTATCACATTGCTGTTTGTGGGAGCTTTCTGTGCGCAAATTGGCTTCCGCATTTCCTACAATACAACAGTGACTGCACTTCAACAGAACATCATTGGCTCAAATGTGCTTCGAGATGTCTGGTGGTCACGAAAGGCACTATATAAATGCAAGTCTTTCTTTCTTCGACACTGCAGCGCTCCCTCAGTACAACAAGCACAAACTTCTTAAAAACCCTTGTGGGAAGATAGTAGCAGCAGCCTGGTTAGCAGACAGCTGCATGACTTGCCAAATCTCACCACCCTAGTACAACTCAAGCAGAACACGTCAAGTGGCTCTTTAAAAAGATATAGTTGAATTTTTTTTTAAATGACATGACATGAAGTAAATGGGAGGAAGCTAGTGTGTAGCATAAACACCAGCTGACACATCACCTCCATGTTTCCCTCCAAGCCACACACCACCCTTACTTGGAAATATATCGTTGTTCCCCTTCGTTGTCGCTGGGTCAAAATCCTAACAGCACTGTGGGAGAACCTTCACATGGACTGCAGCGGTTCAAGAAGGCCGCTCACTGCCACTTTCTCAAGGGCAATTAGGATAGGCAGTAAATGCTGGCTTTGCCAGCGACACCCACATCCTATGAACAAATTTTTTTAAACACCGGCATAGACCTGTTGGGCCGAATGACACGTTTTTGTGCTGTAAACACCATGTAAACACGGAGACTTTCAGACAAAACCACAAACCATCTAAAAACATAACTCGGGTTGGAGGATGGAGTGTTTCACCAGTTCTGACAAAGGGTCAGCGACCAAAACGTCAACTCGGTTTCTCTCGATGCTGCATGACCCGCTGAGATTTCCAGTCTTTTCTGTTTTTATTTCACTATAACTGGTTGCTTTTATAATTGTACCATACTAGTGCTTGCTGCCAGCTCCCAAAGCGTGGATCTTGCATACAGGAGCCAAGTGCAAAGCAAGCTTGCCATATTCACTAAGGCTGGGGGCTGTCATGACTCCCAGTCACTGTGGCCTAATCAGTCTGGCAGATTTATATTGGCATCAATGACCCCTTAATTTTTCTTTTTGGGTCTACAGTGCAGTTTTTTGACATTGAAAAAGCCAGTCCCAGGCTGTGCAGGACTGGCACAGAGCTGTGTGGCCACACAGCAGAGGGAACATTGATTGGTATTGCTGCCGGATGTGCAAGATCCGTACATTGGGAGCTGGCAGCACTAAAACAGCTGTAGAGTAGTGGAAAATCAGCCCATGTCTCGAGTCCATCCATCTGGAGTCAGGGAGCGTCATTCCAATTTACTTTGGAGTCAGTTCGCGCATCAACTGCCTATTTACATGCCACAAGTTTGGCGTTGGTGCAAAACCGAAATCATTTGCAGTGTGAAAGCACCAAGAACATTTTGACGTGAAGCCAGCTACCAATTCTCATTCACCTAGTCCAGCAACAATGCTGGATGCAGTCAGTTCATGCCCGTCGCATTGGCACATTAAAGCAGCGCATAGAAGCGGTCAAAAGTGGTTCAAGAAGGCCGCTCACCGCCACCTTCGAGGGCAATTAGCATGGGCAATAAATTCTGGCTTCGCCAGCATTTGACATTAGTTAAGGAACAGCTGATCAAAAACAGAACCAAAAAAACATTTAAACTTGCCAGTCTTTTTCTATCAAGAAAATAATTGGCAAATAATTCACAGAGAGTTGGGATCATGTTTGACAGCGGAGGGTATGTGTGCTTTAAAGAATTCAGCCAGTAGACACTCAGTATAGTTACAGGCCCAACTCCACCCAAAAAGTGGAAATGACGAATACAAATAAAGCTGATTGACCCACCAAATCTTCCGATTCCACAGTCTGAGTGCAAGCCTCTGAAAGGAACCCGACCGATTTACTCTCATTAAATGGAGGAAAAATCAGGCAGATTCTTTTATATCTGTGCTGTTCACCCAACACCTTTTCAAATATTCACTGTGCCTGGGCGACCCAGTGAACTCGAGCGTAACCACAGGATACCTTCACCCAGAGTTCATGCATTTGTAACGGCAGGTGGAACTGCAACAGTGAGCGAGCAGTGTGTGGAGGATGAGGGCGGAGTGTCAAAGACAGAGGAAATGCCAAGGATAAAACGGCACAGTGAGCCATGGTTGCAGTCACGCCGGGCGTGATTCATCACTCTGACCAAGACAGTCTTGGTGCTGTAGGCAGGGAAGCGGTCGGATTGAAGGGCCTTTATTTCGGAGTTATAGGAGAAATTAGAGCATAGTTACAAGGAAGAAATCCATGCCAGGGTTTTGGCGAGAGGATGATATTGGAGAGGATGAAAGTGCGATGGTATCAGCAGTACTGAAGAGGAGGGACACATTAAATGATAGTGGCAAGCATGAAACTAAATTGACTGGATAGGATCCGGGATGTGGGGTGAGTGAATGACATTGTAAAAATGTAATTGACCAATTTAGTGCAGGAACTCTTTCAAATTCCTTTCCTGCTCATTTGCAACAATCAGGTGCAAAGGCAGCATCACAAATGTTGTGTTGTGCAGCTGCCAAATGGTTCTCAACTCCACATGAACACTCAAGTATGTACTTGTGCATGCACACGCAAAGTCTTAAGTTTCAATACCTGTGCAAAGTTAAACTTGGAGAGCTGCAGGGGCGACCGTAGGGACACATAGGGAAACATGTCCCACTAAGGATGAAATCAAACATTCTGGAACACACTGTTGCCTTGTAACTGCAATCATTTTGTGTTGACACACAGCAATAGCCCCAGTCAGATTCTAAAATGCAGCAATGCGAGACCCCCTTACCGGGTGCACAGGAAGTCGGTGGCTTGCAAGCAAGGCGGCGGAACATCGTTTTCTGGTTGGATTCATTCAGCAAGAGCTCCAACATGTTTTTTTGGGGGGACATGACGAGCCAATTTTGGGGCAGGTGGAGAGATGAGATCTCGGGATCAGTGGAGATGAAGAAGCCACTTGGTCTCGCCCTTCGTAAATCCTAACCCTACCGTCTGCTCACGGAGGGGGGACCGGCTGAGCCATTTTGCCATGTTTGGTTCCTGGATGGTCGTTGTGAGGGAACTCTCAACGTCACTTCTCCCCCCTCATATTAGCTTCCTTTTGAAGATCCAATTGTGGAGGTCCTGGGCTTTTTCCTGATGTCACAAATCAATGTTTTACACCACCTCTGCTTCGCACCGTTTGGAATATAACAGAAGTATGGCATCAAAGCCCGTTTAAAAACTGGAATATCTGGATACATTATTAACTCGAGTTTTTTTTTTATAAAAGTTTCGGAAAAGTGGATGCTCCCATCTTGCATGCAGAATTCTCTTACTAGCCACTAGAATGCAATTCACAACAAGGCAAGACGACAGTGATCTGTACGCTGCAGCTGCCAGCCTCAGACAGGTAAAAAGAAAAAAAGACTTGCATTTATATAGCGCCTTTCACGACCACCAGATGTCCCAAAGTGTTTTACAGCCAATGAACTACTTTTGGAGTGTAGTCACTGTTGTAATGTGGGAAACGCGGCAACAATTTGTGCACAACAAGCTCCCACAAACAGCAATGTGATAATGACCAGATAATCAGTTTTTGTTATGTTGATTGAGGGATAAATATTGGCCAGGACACCAGGGATAACTCCCCTGATCTTAAAAATAGTGCCATGGGATCTTTTACGTCCACCTGAGAGTAGACTGGACCTCATCCAAAAGACGGCACCTCTGGCAGTGCAGCACTCCCTCAGCACACAGTATAACCATACACAACGAAAGCAAGTAAGCAAATGAGTGGCAAGTACCACTTACTGAGATACCCAAGGTGCTAAATTAGCAGATCTGATCACAAAAAGCATAATTAAATAAGGTGCAGGGGGAGAGAGAGTTTGGTGAACTAATTGGCTAAATGTTGAAAGCAATTAAAACTGTCATTCTGCTTTCAATCAAGCAGAACTGTAGTTGCGGCTTTGAAAAAGATGTTTAGTCTTTTGCAACGTGCTATCTCACTGTGCGACACCAGCTGCCACAGCAAACTGAACATCAGGGAGTGCAAGTCCAAAAATAGGACGCGTCAACCCAGGTTCTTTTACATTGCTGTCAGGGTACCAGGATAGCAACACTCAAGCAAGGACCCATGAGCCTCACATGTATGCCTCCATTCCAAATTAAAGCGCCAATCGAAACAATCCCATCTCGGTTCTCAGAACCCATTAAAAGTCACATCCCAGATGCCAGAGTTCACTTCCTTTATATTATGGTTGGCTGTACTGGGCACCCAGCACCAATTACACACCATCGGTGTGAAAGTGGATTAAAGTGCGCTGTTCAGACTGCAGTGGTGTGCAATTACATTAACTGCAAACAAACATTGGAAAGGGATCAAAACGCAAAAAGGTGGTACAATTCTTTACAATAGGAGATTTAAATAAGGAGCTAAATCTGTTCTCCTTGCTGCCAATATAATTCTACAAGAATTAAAAAGGAGACTGCCAATTGCAGCAGTGAAGGCAGACTCTACTGAAGTACTGAAGAAAGAAACGGACACATTCTTGTTTCAACAGTGATTCAGACAAGAGGAAGTTAAACTGTGGCCTGTGGGGGTCTTGAACATGAACCAACACAACAGGGCAGCGGAATCAATGGCCTTTTCTTATCATCTTAATCACCAGCAACAGAAACTCAACATTTTGAGATAGCAAACCTACACAAAACACATTTAGGAAATCTTATGTTTCCATGCATCAACAGCATTATTATAAATATTAAAGCAGAATTATAGGTGTAAATACAATCGAGCAATTAAACTGTATTTTCAAGACAATACACAATGAAGTTATAAACTGAATACCTGAATCAAAGACTGAAATCTTCTTCACACATCAAGGAAAAAGCGAAATCTGCTGAACTGCACTAACCAGACTGTGCATTAACTGATCTGCATGCTTTTTAAGACTCTTGACAGTTCTGTGTTAAGTGTTACTGGGATTTTATTGTACGGTGCTGTCTTGTAACTTCACAATTGCCTGGTTCACTCTTTTAATCTCGATTTTGCATTGTGCAGAACGCAATTGAGCTCCTGTTGAATGTCAATTCTAAATGTTTAAAGTGCTGGTAATCAGAGACAGTGAGCAGAGCCTGTGTTATTGTGGATGCTCGGCAATCTGTAGTTTTGTCAACATGAATACTAGTTTTACTGTAAAAGGAATCATTTCCCCTTAACTGTTTAACTATAAAATGTTTCAGGTGCGCAGTTATTTGTCAATTCAGTCCTATCTTGTCCTATCATCTAAGTGGAGAAACACTTGACAGTCAAGTACTCAGGCCACTGTTTCTCACGTGGAAATTAGCCATTCAGCAAGTCCAAGACAAACAGAAAGACTACCGTCACTTTAAGCATTCACTAGCCTCAGAGAGGCATCAAGACAACCAAAAGGGCTTGGAAAACTACCTGGAAGATAACCAACAAACAGAGCAGACGGTTCCCCGAGCAGACTGTCGAACTCGTTTGGCAGAATGTCTCATCGCCAGAGCTTTCACACAAGCACCAAGACGTAGCTTGGTTGGCGGTGAGAAGGGCCCTACACGTCAGATCCTTCATGCACAGCCGGGGTTTCAGAGACACGGCACTCTGCCCCCGAGTTGGCTGTGGTGCAGGCGAGACCGTCATCCATCTCCTTCGGGATTGCCCCTTTGCAAGGCAGGTCACAGTGATGGAAACAAATATAGAAAAGGTATCTCAGCTCAGGATCCAGCAATACAGCCAGTTCTGCACTAGCAAACTTAATCCAAGGTGGCCTCCAGGGTAGGCACATAGGCACCAAGTTAAAAGCTTCAGTTTTGCCTACATTAAACCGAATGAACTTTTGAGAGATTTAATATTGGACAGGCAGCTAGAGAGTTGAACAGCTCTGGAATGAAGAGGAAGCAGAAAGATAAAGCTGAGTGGCATCAATATGCACCAAGGGTAAAGCCCAGGGTGCACTAGCAACCAAGGCTCAGTGGATAGCACTCTTGCCTCAGAGAAGGTTGTGGCTTCAAGTTTCAAACAGGGAATGTGTAGTAATGAAGCAGTAGCACATTGTAGGACTAGGCAAGATGTAAAGATTTGAAATAGGATGTTAGAGCAGGTGGAGCATCTCTTTTGACAAGTAGGTGAAGACTGTTGTTTTGAAGGGTATATGGAAGATGCCAGAGGATAGAAATTGGTTGATGTTCGCAAGTAAAAGCCGAAGGAAGAGAAGTTGGGTGGTCAAGAGCATCATCCCTCGTAATGAGTTCTTGGGCTCAACAAGGCAAAGGAAATCAAACACTTTCCATTTCAGCAATCTAGCATTCCTAAATTAGGTATAACTTAATTAAATAGAGTTACGCTCTTTCTAGAATCACAGCACAGAGAAGGCCATTCGACTCACCATGCCTGTGCCAGCTCTTTGGAAAAACTATCCAATTATTCCCCCCACACTCCCCCCGCCCCACCTCTCTTTCCCTGTAGCCCTGCAATTTTTTCCTTTTCCAGTATTTATCCAATTTCCTTTTGAAAGTTACTATCAAATCTGCTTCTACCACCCTTTCATGCAGCACATTCCAGACCATAAGTCGCGGCATAAAAAATACTTTCTCAGCTTTGGATAGAGATTGCCAAATTAATAGTTAGGTTTTCTGCTGTGGGTCCATGCCCACCAGGAACTAGACGAGACTGCCAAAACAGGGCATTCGGCAGAGACCTTTAACCCGTCCGCATGCATCCTGCAAATCTCAAAACCATATAGCCTTTGTGTTAATTGCCTCAATGTGATTGTCAGTACATGCTCTCCTGTCTAAATGTGCAAGGAGGAAGACAGAAACCAAGTATGCAGAAGTATTGCTGAATCTGGTACTTATGCACAATAATAAATGCTGAACTGTTTGACACTCACATTCAGCAATGTCTTTGACAACAGTTTCAAATATCTTTTATGTTTTGCCATCAAATCGAACAATGTAGACCTGGGTGTACTGACAACCTATTTGTTGCAGTATATTTTTATCGCCAGGTAAACCAGTGGCTATTATTAATTCTTGTAGGAAGCCACTGAATGATGTGCACCATTTTTTTTCATGAGCTGCCCTCCCTCTGCTTTTCCTCCCAACTTAGTCTTCGTCCCAAATCTACACAATCTAGCTTGTTTGGGACAGTACGCTAATGCAGCTATCTCTCTGGGTCCCGTCAGTACAAGTCTACCGATGAGCTACAAGGAGGAACACCCTTAATTAGGACAGAAAGGGATTCTTTTAAATACATCTTTTAATACACTTTTCCATTGGCTGAGCATTGTACATTTGGCTTGGTGCTGCACATTTGATTTGCAGTTGGCCATCCAAGAGGTAAAATTCGAGAACCTGGTGCAATATAAAAGCGCCTTTAGTAAAGCCAAGCTATAAATGGCAGTAGATAGCAGAGTAGAACTTAGCAGCTGGCTTCACCCATTTCTATAGTTCTTCCTACTAAAAGTGAGGCAACCAAATCAAGATCGAGCCCAAAACAGTAACACTAGTGAGTGGAGAGTCTGACTATGTTGGAACCACCCTGTGCAAAATCTGGAAAACAATGCTAGGATGTCCAGTGTCATCACTATGCATTATTTTTTATTTACTTATTTTTAATAACAGACAAATACATTACATTTAAGCCAATGCTTTAACGTTATGCACTGCAACTCCATCACAACCACCAATGTCAGACTTGTAATTATCAGAACTTCACCTCCGTGCTATACACTCAAAATGTGATCAGGTACAACCCAAATCTAGAACTATTCCTTATGTTCTTATACCTTCTGTATGGTTACGATTAGTATTCTGGAGACTAGAGTTCAAATCCAACCACAGTTTGGAAACTTAAATTCAATTAAATAAATGGGTCAGAAACTGCAAGACACCAGTAGCCATTCAAAAAGTCTAACCTGCTCCAAAACAAAATTGAAGATTTCATATAAAGAGGCAGTAGATCATTCTATGGTTGAAGGCAAAACTGGCTTGCGGATGCTAGAAGCAGCATCGTTTTCTACTAAAGGAGTTAATTACCCTTACAACGCAGGTGGCTTCTCTGGACCAAATTCTCGTTCAGGTTCTCGCTCGGGTTCCCGTTCAAGTTCACAAAGTGGGTCAAGGCGAGGCAGTTTTGATGGAATGAAATGCAAGTAAAGTCCAATAGGTTCATTAATATCCTTAGAAACCTGCTGCTCTTACCCGGTCTGGCCGATATGTGACTCCAAACCCAGTCATCATCATCATCATAGGCAGTCCCTCGGAATCGAGGAAGACTTGCTTCCACTCTTAAAATGAGTCCTGGGGTGGCTGAACAGTCCGATACGAGAGCCACAGTCCCTGTCACAGGTGGGACACAGTAATATGGTTGACTCTTAACTGCCCCTCTGAAATGGCCACTTGCAAGTCACTCAGTCGTAGGAGAAAAAAACTGCTACGATGGATTACAGCGGTTCAAGGCGGCGGCTCACCACCATCTCAAGGGCAATTAGGGATGGGCAATAAATCCTGGCCTTGCCAGCGATGCCCACATCCAGAGATAGATTTTTTTTTTTAAATCCTGTGAAGTTTGATCAGTGGAGATTTGCCTGGGTAATCCCACGTGCAGTGGATATCAGGAAAGTATGGTATACATCTGTAAAGGGACACATCCAATTTTCTCCCAATAATGTAAACGGCGGGGGAAAAGCTGGTGGGCTCCTTTTACAGCCGTGCACTCAGATCCTTTCACTGCTGCGCACCTGGATGTTCGTATATTCAGTGCACATAGGCACAGAACCAGGAAAATCCCTCATCCTGTCTCCTCAAACTGTGGAAAACATGCAGCTGTACAATTATGCACTGTCCTTCCTAAATCATATGTCAAGAGGAAGCTCTTTGAGCTTACACAGCTGGCAGCGGTGCGAATCTCTGAGGTGTGGAATGAAGAGTTTTTCGCAAGAAGTACGCAAGACTTTATGAAAATATTGGCTTGAATGTAATATTCCACCAATTATTATACCGAATAAGCCCAATGGCATTCCGGACTTTGCCATATGGGTTCACGTCACTTTTTTGTCTTTGTATTTTGATGGCTTTAGTGTCACTTTTCTTGTGCGGCACACTCTTTCCTGAAATTGAATTTCCTACACTTTTTTTTCCCTACCTTGTTACCACCCCAAGTTTTCCTTTTGCATCAAATGCCCGTGCTGTTTTTAACAATCAATCTGCTGTAGAAGTGAGCTGTCCAAGCCTACAATCAGCTAACTCTGGAGTGCAGATTTACTATTACGCCTGCCTTGGTTCCACAGTGTAGTGCAGCACACAGAATCTGCCGCTCAGTCAAGTGTGGCCACTGGCACGATGTTTCTCAAACGTAACCACACGACAAAGTAGTTCTCACTTTGTCATTGCACCACCTCCTGGCAGAAATCAGATGCACCACAATACACTGCAACTCAACTGGAGAAGCTGAGGTTGTTCTCCTTGGAGCAGAGAAAGTTAAGAGGAAATCTGGCAGAGGTGTTCATAATCATGAAGAGTTTTGAAAGAGAAAATATGGAGAACTGTTTCTAGTGGCAAACGGGTCAGTAACCAGAGGGCCAGAGTTACAGTGACATGAGGAAAAAATTTTTTAATGCAACGAGTTATGATGTGGAGTGCCCTGCCTGAAGGAGTGCTGGAAGCAGATTCAGTAGTAACTCGAAAGGGAATTGGATAAATATTTGAAGGGTAAAAATTTGCAGGGCTATATGGGGAAGGCACTAATTGGGTCACTCTTTCAAAGAGTCAGCGCCTGCACAATGGGCCAAATGGCCTCCTTCTGTATTGTGTGATTCTATGAAATCCTGTGCCACTGGAGCCAAAAGTTTATAGGTGGTGCACAATGGGCCTACAGAGATTTTGAACCCCATATTAAAAAACTTCTCGACTGACCTCTGCGTCCCAATGCATTAAAAACTCATCATCAGCCTACTTGCCAGATAATGAAATACATAATCGAATGCTCGTGTCCAGACTAGCTGCTGTGTTTTGTCATCCAAGCACATTATTCAAAGCGGACAGTGAAAATACCATAAAATATTAAAGTTGTCAACATACTCAATGAGGACAAAGCATCAAGTCTTCTGATCATGACTGTTTCCCGGAACTGTGATCTTAATTAGCAGACAGTCTAACAAGAGATTCTTTTTTTTTTTAAACTGCAAGAGACCGAAACACCAAAACAGGTTGAACCTCTTATCCGGCACCCTCAGGACCTGGCCTGTGCCGGATAAGGGATTTTGCCAGACCCCTTCAGGCGGGGCATTCCACATCATCATAACTCGTTGCATTAAGAAAATGTTTCCTCATGTCACCCCTGGTTCTTTAGCCAATTACCATAACTCTGGTCACCGACCCTTTTGCCACTAGAAATAGTTTCTCCATATTTACTCTTTCAAAACTCATGTTAAATTGGATGGTACAGGTACTGAGCAAGGGGAAATCGGGACTGGCTGGTTTGGGGCTAAGAGTGCGGCAGAGAAATTGTGGGGTGGGGGGGCAGGGCGGGGTCAGGCCAGCGATTGCGGGGGTCAGCAACGAGGAAGGACTTCAATTTGTTGATATTGGAGCGGTCGGGAATGGTGCCGGATGAGGGGTGGTGCCAGATGAGGGAGTCCCGGATAAGGGAGGTTCAACCTGTAATTTAAATGCGCAGGTAGGCGTATAGTATAATGTTCATATCTTTCCGGAATTCTGCTGGGTGTTAATTTAAGCATCATGACCAAAGCAAGATGGATATCAATATTGGGCATGTGTAATACTTTTAAGCAAATTCGAAAAATGTATTAAACACCTTTAGCACAATGAGCCACCCTGAGGTTATAGAATGCACAGCACAGAAACAGGCCATTCGGCTCAACTAGCCCATGACAGCTTTTATGCTCCACTAGAGCCTCCTCTCACCTTACTTCATCTAACCCCATCAGCAGATCCTTCTATTCCTTCTCCCTCATGTACTTATCCAGCTTCCCCTTAAATGCATCTACGTTATTCGCCTCAATTACTCCCTGTGGTAGCAAGTTCCACATTCTAACCACTCTCTGGGTAAAGAAGTTCCTCCTGAATTCCCTATTGGATTTTAGTGACTATTTTATATTTATGGCCCCTGGTTTTGCACTCATCATCTCTACGTCTACTCTATCAAACCCATTTATAATCTTAAAATAGCTCGATCAGGTCACCTCGCAACCATCTCTTTTCTACAGAAAAGTGCTTCACAATGGGGAAAATGAAACTGCACAGGAGTGGGGTAAAGAATTCGGGGCCCCACTCCCAAGGTTGAAGCACCCTCAGGCTTTTGAAGGTGGAATGAGATACAAGCAAGGGTTTAAGGAGTATCTCAGAGAGCAAGATGGCTGAAGGCTCTGCCACTGATGGAGAAGTGCAAAGAAGGAGCGGTGTACAGCAAGCCAAAGTCTGAGGAGCAGAGGGTGCAAGTTGGATGTAGAATGAGAAGAGGCCGCAGAGGTTTGGCTGGCCTAGGGTACATGTAAACATGAAGAAAGATTTTGAAGTTCATGGGCTGGGGGACTGGTCAGCAGTGCAGGTCAGCAGAG
Organism: Pristiophorus japonicus; assembly: GCF_044704955.1. NCBI lineage: Eukaryota > Metazoa > Chordata > Chondrichthyes > Pristiophoridae > Pristiophorus > Pristiophorus japonicus. Next base: position 15,224,768 of record NC_091977.1, on the reverse strand, counting down.
ATAACAGAGAACTGGATTTAGTTCAGGACATGATGCCAGTATAATAGTTTTTAATCCAGAGAACAAAGCTTCCATTAGCCCAAGCTCTGGCACCTGTTTTAGCTTTCTGACAAGCAGAAACTTGTTCTCAGGATGTGGGCAAAGCTGCATTTATTGCCTGTCCCTGGTACTCTATTGCGGTGAATAGTTTTTATAACTGAGTGGCTTCAGTCGGCATCAAGCATCAACCACATGGTGTGAAACTGGCATAACATGCAGAATATGGCTATAGGGTGGCAGGTCCCCTTTCAGTTGGGATTTTACAACAACTCGTTGTTTTTCTGGTCTGGTACTAGGACACAAAAGTTAGAAGATTTACTGAATTCAATTTCATAACTTGCAATGGAGGTATTTCAACTCTCAATGTTTGATTTGCTAGTTTAGTACAATAACTACATTACCTTACCCTAATGAAACTACTTGGAAATCTGAGAGACTCGTCAATGCACGTACTGAAATTCAGACTGTAAATCAGGGAGGGGTGGGGACGAATGAGAAGCATCAATTATCTCCTCAGTCTTCACAGTTTTATGTCCAAGATTAATACTGAATGGAAAATGAAAGGAATAGAAAATAAGGAAAACATGAACTAAAAGAAACCAGATAAAATACTGCCGAGTCACAAGACATCCTTCTATACCTGCTCCCTCTGCGCAACATGTTTTTTCAAATCTGCATTGTAACCTCTTTCGCACTCCATCAACAAACCCATCCTTGGCTCCACTTTTTCAAATCTCACCTTCTTCTACAAGGTCCTTGAATTCATCATTGCCACCGAGCTCAGTACTCACCTCTCTCACCATCCCCTCTTCAAATCCTTGCCCAACAACTTGCATTTATATGGCTCCTTTACCGTGGCAAAACGTCCCAAGACGCTTCGCAGGAGCATTATCAGACAAAATTCTACACCGAGCCACATACGGAGACATTAGGATATGTTGTCGAAGCACTCAGAATGCCTTGGGTCAAAATCTCCAATGACAACTACTCTCTGATTGCCACTATGGTACATTATCCCTGCTCCTCCTCCCTCCACAACAGCAGACATGGTCAACGAATGCATCAAGTCTTAAATGAGGCAGAACTTCCTCCAATTTCGCAGTAGAAAGAACCAAGATATTCTGCTCAGGTCCTGCCAACATCTCATCACCCAGTCCCTGATTTCATGTCCCTCTCAGGTTGCTGCTTTCAGTCGAACCAGCTGTAACTGAACTTCAAATTCATCATCAAGAATGCCATTTCCACAACACTGCTCACCTCCGCACTTACTTCATCACTAGTGCCACTGCCAAGACACTTACGAATGTTCTGGCTACCCCCAGACCTTCTCCAATGCCCTCCTCACTGGCCTCCCACGCCCTAACCTACACAAACTCCAACTCGTCCAATATTCTTAACACCCGCATTCTTTCTTACACAAATTCATTAATTATCCCTCCGTTAGTGTAATGTCCCTCAATGCACCAAATTAAAAATTCCCATTTTACTTTATAATCCTACATCGGCAACCTACTGGCCCAAAATTGCCCTTCGATCCTCTGACACTGGTCTGTCGATATCATTAGCGGCAGAAACTTCAGCTGCCTCTGCCCTACTCTCTGCAATTTACTCATTAAATCTCTTCACCTTGCAACCCACTTCTCCACATTTAAAAGCTTCTACTAAATGTTGCCTTCAGCCATTTGTCCTAATTGTTCTATTACTGTACTACTTGGCAACCATTCCTCCTCAAAGCGCTTCCAGGCATTTTACTATGTTTAAGGAACATTGAATAAGACAACCTTGTTCCTACACTGGGTTCTTTTAGGATACTGGGACTTACACGTACAGTTAGGTTTTGGCTAGTAAAGAACTCGCAATATATCAAATTCATACTTAGAGTGGCACACTGGTGTCTTGTTACCAGGGAACATAGGAACGTGTCTTATGAAGAAAGGTTGAGCCTATACTCATTGGAGTTTCATCATAGGCATCCCCTCAGAATCGAGGAAGACTTGCTTCCACTCCTGAAGTGAGTTCTTTGGTGGCTGAACAGTCCGATACGAGAGCTACAGACTCCGTCACAGGTGGGACAGATATTCGTTGAGGGAAAAGGGTGGGTGGGTGGGACAGGTTTGCCGCACGCTCTTCCCGCTGCCTGCGCTTGATTTCTGCACGCTCTCGGCGACGATACTCAAGGAGCTCAGCGTCCGCCCGGATGCACTTTCTCCACTTTGGGTAGTCTTTGACCAAGTACTCCCAGGTGTCAGTGGAGATGTCACACTTTATCAGGGAGGCTTTGAGGGTGTCCTTATAACGTTTCTGTCCGGGGGGGGGGAGGCCGTCGGGAAACAGCTGCCTCAACTTTGAGGCTTCCTGCAGCCTTCTCACTGCTGCAAGAAGCCTCAGTGCTGATCATGGAAGGGCAATGTGCTTTTATTAAAAAATGTTCAAAAATTAAACAGCTACAAAGAACTACAAAAATGGCCGAGTGCCAATGTTTCCTTCACACTGCGCGTGCGCGAACGCTCCAACGCGCACGCGCAGGGTTGCCGGCAGGAAAAAAACTAATTTAAATGATACCCGCCCCCTCCCACTTACAAAATCAGCGCAAGTGGTAGGCTCCGCCCCCTGGGCGCCGCGCCAAGCAGACATGGAGCTGCAGGGCGCTCCAGAATTGCGCGTTTTTTTCCGGCGCAAAAAACGGGCGCCCAGCTCGGAGGGGCACCCGTTTTGTAGCATGTGGAAACTTGGGGCCATAGTTTCAGCATAATTGCAACAATTCAGTCCTACAGTCCACCTCACGAAATGTTCGCCTTCCGTTCCTGAAGGTGCTGATACTTGCTATGCACAGTTTGAGGCACAGTGCTCTCCAGTGCTTCAAAGTGGCCAGACTTCACACGAGACGAGACAGCGAGTGTCAGCTGGTCACACCCTCACCTCCGAGTCAGAAGATTGTGGGTTCAAGTCCCACTCCAGTGCAAAAGTCTAGGTTGATACTCCAGTGAAGTGCTGAGGGAGCGCTGTACTGTCAGAGGTGCTGTCTTTCGAATGTGATGTTAAACCAAAGCCCCGTCTGCTCTCTCAGCTGGACGTAAAAGATCCTACAGCACTACTTTGAAGAGCAGAAACATTATCCCTGGTGTCCTAACCAATATTGATTCCTCAAAAACACCACCACAAAAACAGATTATCTGGTCATTATCACACTGCTGTTTGTGGGAGCTTGCTTTGCGCAAATTGGCTGCTGCGTTTCCGACATTACAACAGTAACTACACTTCAAAATACTTCATTTGGGATGTCCGGTGGCCAAAGAAACATACAAAATAGGTGCAGGAGTAGGCCATTCAATGAGTTCATGGCTGAACATGCAACTTCAGTACCCCATTCCTGCCTTCTCGCCATACCCCTTGATCCCCCCAGTAGTAAGGACTACATCTAACTCCTTTTTGAATATATTTAGTGAATTGGCCTCAACAACTTTCTGTGGTAGAGAATTCCACAGGTTCACCACTCTCTGGGTGAAGAAGTTTCTCTTCATCTCGGTCCTAAATGGCTTACCCCTTATTCTTAGACTGTGACCCCTGGTTCTGGACTTCCCCAACATTGGGAACATTCTTCCTGCATCTAACCTGTCTAAACCCGTCAGAATTTTAAACGCTTCTTTGAGATCCCCTCTCATTCTTCTGAACTCCAGTGAATACAAGCCCAGATGATCCAGTCTTTCTTGATAGGTCAGTCCCGCCATCCCAGGAATCAGTCTGGTGAACCTTCGTTGCACTCCCTCAATAGCAAGAATGTTCTTCCTCAAGTTAGGAGACCAAAACTGTACACAATACTCCAGGTGTGGCCTCACTAAGGTCCTGTTCAACTGTAGTAACACCTCCCTGCCCCTGTACTCAAATCCCCTCACTATGAAGGCCAACATGCCATTTGCTTTCTTAACCGCCTGCTGCACCTGCATGCCAACCTTCAATGACTGATGTACCATGACACCCAGGTCTCATTGCACCTCCCCTTTTCCTAATCCGTCACCATTCAGATAATAGTCTGTCTCTCTGTTTTTACCACCAAAGTGGATAACCTCACATTTATCCACATTATATTTCATCTGCCATGCATTTGCCCACTTACCTAACCTATCCAAGTCACTCTGCAGCCTCATACCATCCTCCTCGCAGCTCACACTGCCACCCAACTTAGTGTCATCCACAAATTTGGAGATACTACATTTAATCCCCTCGTCTAAATCATTAATGTACAATGTAAACAGCTGGGGCCCCAGCACAGAACCTTGCGGTACCCCACTAGTCACTGCCTGCCATTCTGAAAAGTACCCATTTACTCTTACTCTTTGCTTCCTGTCTGCCAACCAGTTCTCAATCCATGTCAGCACACTACCCCCAATCCCATGAGCTTTGCACATTAATCTCTTGTGTGGGACCTTGTCGAAAGCCTTCTGAAAGTCCAAATACACCACATCAACTGGTTCTCCCTTGTCCACTTTACTGGAAACATTCTCAAAAAATTCCAGAAGATTTGTCAAGCATGATTTCCCTTTCACAAATCCATGCTGACTTGGACCTATCATGTCACCTCTTTCCAAATGAGCTGCTATGACATCCTTAATAATTGACTCCATCATTTTACCCTCTACCGATGTCAGGCTGACCGGTCTATAATTCCCTTTTTTCTCTCTCCCTCCTTTTTTAAAAAGTGGGGTTACATTGGCTACCCTCCACTCCATAGGAACTGATCCAGAGTCTATGGAATGTTGGAAAATGACTGTCAATGCATCCGCTATTTCCAAGGCCACCTCCTTAAGTATTCTGGGATGCAGACCATCAAGCCCTGGGGATTTATCGGCCTTCAATTTCCAACACAATTTCCCGACTAATAAGGATTTCCCTCAGTTCCTCCTTCTTACTAGACCCTCTGACCCCTTTTATATCCGCAAGGTTGTTTGTGTCCTCCTTAGTGAATACCGAACCAAAGTATTTGTTCAATTGGTCTGCCATTTCTTTGTTCCCCGTTATGACTTCCCCTGATTCTGACTGCAGAGGACCTATGTTTGTCTTTACTAACCTTTTTCTCTTTACATATCTATAGAAGCTTTTGCAGTCCGTTTTAATGTTCCCTGCAAGCTCCCTCTCGTACTCTATTTTCCCTACCCTAATCAAACCCTTTGTCCTCCTCTGCTGAGTTCTAAATTTCTCCCAGTCCCTGGGTTCGCTGCTATTTCTGGCCAATTTGTATGCCACTTCCTTGGCTTTAATACTATCCCTGATTTCCCTTGATAGCCACGGTTGAGCCACCTTCCCTTTTTTATTTTTACGCCAGACAGGGATGTACAATTCTTGTAGTTCATCCATGCAGTCTCTAAATGTCTGCCATTGCCCATCCACAGTCAACCCCTTAAGAATCATTTGCCAATCTATCCTAGCCAATTCACGCCTCATACCTTCAAAGTTACCCTTCTTTACGTTCTGGACCTTGGTCTCTGAATTAACTGTTTCATTCTCCATCCTAATGTAGAATTCCACCATATTATGGTCACTCTTCCCCAAGGGGCCTCGCACAACAAGATTGCTAATTAATCCTCTCTCATTACTCAACACCCAGTCTAAGAGGGCCTCTCCCCTAGTTGGTTTCTCGACATATTGGTCTAGAAAACCATCCCTTATGCACTCCAGAAAATCCTCCTCCACTGTATTGCTTCCAGTTTGGTTAGCCCAATCTATATGCATATTAAAGTCACCCATGATAACTGCTGCACCTTTATTGCATGCAACCCTGAACGGTGCTGTATTAGTCCATGCTACAGCAGGGACATCACCACTGATCCTGGTCTTACTCAACATCCCCACACTTTCCAGCAAGGGTCATGAGGCAGTGAAGAGCAGCAGGAACCCTATCCAATTCTCCCAGCCCCACCACAAACCTAAATGTAGCATTCTAAATGCTGCCCGGCTGCAATCGGCTTACTCAGTCAAACCATAGACCTTCCTAATGACTATATAACTAGTTTACCAAGACAGGTTATATTTGCATCAGGTTCTCTGCAGCTGAGTGAAGAAAACATGTTCGCAACTTCTGGTAAAAGACAAGTTCTGGCCTGGCAATATTCTACCTGCTGTGCAAGGAGAATAATAGAGATTATCTCCACCGGGATGTAGATTATTGGAATCTATCCAATTTCAGGTCTAACAAGTGAATGGCAGAATTTTTAAGCACACACATATATGAAGTGAATATTTTTTTAATAAATATAAATTAAGATCAAATTTCAAAATCAAATGAGTGAACATACGATGCTACATATATTGCAGTAAAGAAATTAAAGACTTGCATTTCTATAGCGCCTTTCACAACCACCGGTTGTCTCAAAGCGCTTTACAGCCAATGAAGTACGTTTTGAAGTGTAGTCACTGTGGTAATGTAAGAAACGCAGCAGCCAATTTGCAGACATCAAGCTCCCACATACAGCAATGTGTTATGTTGATTGAGGAATAAATATTGGCCAAGGCACCGGGGATAACTCCCATGCTCTTCACAATAGTGCCATGTGATCTTTTACATCCACCGGAGAGAGCAGACAGGACCTCTATATAATATCTCATCCAAAAGATGTCATCTATGACAGTGCAGCACTGGAGCAACAACCTAGATTTTTGTGCTCAAGCCTCTGGAGTGGGACTTGAACCTACTCCAGAGCTTCTGACTCAGAGGCGAGGCTGCTACCCACTGAGCCACAGCTGACACAAAAATGAGATCACTGGGCATTGAAAGTGGAGGGGGGGCCACCTTAAATACGAATGTATACAGCAATATATGTGCTCAGATTGACAGTATCTTTGAAAGTTGAGACGGTATAATTGGCATTCATTACACTCGAGAACAGTATCGGAGTGATTCAAAAAATAAGCACAACCATGAAGATTCTCCATTACTAGGGCAAACCTTTACCTCGTGTAGTACGATTTGCTGCCTGAGTGCTGCACTTTTGTGCATAACATCCCAGAGACAGTCATAGCACTTTTTTTCTGAACAGAAAACAAATCAGAGGGACAGTGTTCCACAGTGCAAACTGGAGACTGTTGTCACAATCCCATTTCATTGCAATTGTTCAGTCCTAATGCCAACCCATGAGTAACCCAGAAACATTTGAAAAGACTTGCATTTCTACTGCACCTTTCGCAATCTCACGACATCCCAAAGCCCTTTACTGCCAATGAAGTACTTTTTGGAGTGTAATCACTGTTGCAATGTGGGAAACGCAGCAGCCAATTTACGCACAGCAAGCTCCCACAAACAGCAATGTGATAATGACCAGACAATCAGTTTTTGTGATGTTGATTAAGGGCTTGGCCAGGACACCATTTATGTCAGATCACCTAATTTCTAAATTTAGTGTGAATGTTTATGCCCTGCTACATCTATGCTCAAGTATATTTTGAGTTGCACGTCAGGGGGCCTGCAGTCTCTCAGTGGCGAGATTCAGCTCTGTTGACTTCCTGATCTCGGCCCTGCTACTGCGGGGAAGGAATGAGTGCAGGCAAGCATCAGTCATGGGGGGAGGGGGAGGGGGAGGGGGGAGGGGGAGGGGGGGGGGGGCAGA